>NC_069126.1:74887947-75194186 GCF_026914265.1 Mya arenaria
GATACACTTATCACATAGAAATGTCTGTCTCATACACATATATAAATCATCACAAAGGAATGATATTCTTATACACATACAAAAATTATCACATATAAATGGTACTACAATATATATATATATATATATACATAAGTTATCACATATGAATGGTGGTCTCATAAACATACACAACATTATGATATAGGAATGATGGTTTTATACACGTTCATAAGTAAGTACATTGGACCTTTGGTCTTATACACAAAGGAACGTTGGTTTTATAAAAAAAAACAGATGAAATTATCACACAGGAATGATGGTTTTATAAACATATATATATCACATAGGAAAAGCAGTCTTATAAATATGCAAGATTATCACATAGGAATGGTGGTCTTTTAAATAGTGATGTAATGATCACATAGGATTGCTGTTCTATACTAATACATGTATTATCACAGATTA
This sequence comes from Mya arenaria, assembly GCF_026914265.1. NCBI lineage: Eukaryota > Metazoa > Mollusca > Bivalvia > Myida > Myidae > Mya > Mya arenaria. The sequence goes on from NC_069126.1 coordinate 74,888,395, forward strand.
ATGGTGGTCTTACAAACATATTATAGCACATGGTTGCAAATGGTGAGTGATGTACTATATGATTCCATTACTTTGTGTAAACAACTCTTTAAAATCACGATTGTTTTAGGAAACTACATGGATTTTTTCAAAGGAATCGTTATTTGAGTTTATACTCAAATTAATTATATTAGGTACACTAGCTCAAATGTTTTATACATACATAATGAATTCGGACAGAGTGTGACCTTATTTACGTATTTGACGTATCACAATAGATGAAAAACTTTCTGATAACTGTAATGCTTTTGGCAATGCACAAAAAACACGTTGGTAGTTAAATTGTATTTTTGTTGTGCTCCTAAAGAACTTTCCGCCACAGGCACAATGATAAGTAGGTATTCACTTTACTTCATTGCCATTCGTTCTTCATTGGCAATGTAAACAATTCTTTGTCTGATGTACGATAGAAGACTGTTTTCGAACATATTACACTAGCGGTTCCAGACGGAGGATTTGCCTTCATGAAAACATATTAGCTTGATTGACACTATCTTTCACACATCTGAAATGTGATTGTTAACTGTTTCCTATATATTGTGTGAATGTGAACCCAAAGTGATACTGTGTTTCTATACTATATGATATTTCAATCATCCTTCACTTTGAAACGCATTGCTTGATGTTTTAATGCAAACGACATACCAAAAACTTAGGTTTGACAGACAGTACTTATGGATATCTGAATAAAATGTGAAAGAACGTTCTTCATTCCGTCCAACATGATGTTCCTACATTGGTCGGATGCTACAACAATCTCTCAAATCATGTCTAGAAAATACAAAATACGGTTATCTTTATATTAAGCAAAATATAAACCTCAATTACACTGTTTTAACGTAATTCTGTTTATTATGGACCTACTTGAAATTTTTCCACGGACCAATCAATGAGTTTTTTAACATATTGTTTAGATAAAGTAGTATTTCTACTAACTCTGACGTGATTTTACAAACAAATACTCCATCATGATTACTATAAAACAATTCCTACAGGTTTAAGAAAGTCCGTGTTACGGGCCTCAAATTCCCCAAGGTCGGTAGTTTTTTTGTTTTTGGTTTTTAATCAACCTTTGGATCGGACATAAAAGCCCCCTTTAATAGGTTGATTGAAGAAAATTAAACACAAACTACGGTTTGATTGTTGTGAAAAAACAATTTGGTTTATATGATAACCAACAAAACAATTAGAAAGAAATTAACAATTGCAACATTTTGTAGTTAAACTTTCAAGTTAATATAAGTATTGTAGTCTTAACAAATAATCTATATAATTTTCCATGAATGAGTTTGTTTGACACAGATAACTCACATTCGTAGCCATTGTCACCAGATAGACTCTGATTAAGGGGTTCAAGTTTCAAGATCAGAGATTATATTACATTATTATAATCTGCCAAGTCACAATATAAGTAAAGCTCGCAGACATGTGGGGCTGGATTATAGTCTACTAGTCCACAATAGTAACATTTAGGTTTACTTGGCTACTAGACCCTTTGTCTTTTCCTCATTGTTTCTACAAAATATTAAATCCACATACACGTGAAACAATCGTCATTCTTTAACAAGAAAACATATTCAATGGATGGAAGCAAAACATAATACTGTTTGAAAAAAAAAGTAAATTTACTGTCTAATACAAAGAGTTTAGATTGTATGTAAAAACAATTTATTTAAAAGAGACATAATCCAAGCTGTACTGTAGTCCAACACGTAATACCAGCCAAAAATGGAAAAGTCCATCGTTCGAACGTCAAACATTCGCAAAGTTACAAAACACACAGAAAATCAAAACAAAACTCCGCAGACAACACAGAATATACGTTATATATTAACAAGAGGTATTTATAAAACATTGTACCGCCTTGGAACGGTCAGCAAAATGTAAACTTAATGTTGGTTTAAACCATGTCTAACATGTCAAGTCTGCCATGGATTTTGTTGTGTATTAGTTGGCCTGTCATGCTAATTTGTATATGTCCGTTTTAAATCGGCAAATGACTTGTGTCCCCTACGTTCGTCTTGAAAAGCAGGATATGTTAGCTTATAAAGATGTTCTACATGAGTCATTATTGTTAAAGGGACTGTACTCCGTATGATAAAAAAGCGAGAAAAAAAGAAAATTGTCGAAAACTGACATAAACTTGGCATCGATGTGTACAATGCATTGAAACTTACTAACTGAAGTACCACAAAATTTACATTTTATTTAAGTTTAGCAGTTATTTCGTATTATTCCTTTAAAAAAGATTACTGGGTATGTCTACCAGGTAGAATTCATTCCTTATGCGTGATTGGCTTGTCGGCGTTATCAAGTGATATAACCGGGGTAGGTGTAAAGCTTAATTATGTCACCCAATTCGAGTAAGCCGTTGTAGCTCAGTGGATACGACACTGGTCTGGAATATGGGCGAGACGGGTTCGAACCCAGTTTCCGACACATTTTTTTTTTACATTTTGGTACTTTTTTACAATTATGATATCAAAGCGTAACACATTCTATTAGCTAATTATCATGAGATTCGTTACAGAAAAAAACTTGTTTGGTGCCAATCTGGTGTACAGTCCCTTTAACAGGCTGGAACCCACTTCGGGTTTGCAAAAAAACATATACACGCCAATAAAATCCCCGCATACAGACCATACAGTCGCCAAGCCATGTTAAATATAGTAACTGATTTGATGAGTCTTTTCTGAGGTGTTCTTTAGTCACACCTTTTAGGTGTCTCTGAGTTAAACCAATTTCATCATCAATGTCACCATCTTCTCTGAGCGCGTTGCCTTTTAAAGACAGTCCCGAGCATCGATTATGTACAGCCTACAAAATTGGTTCTATGGAAGAGACTCATTTGTTCTTTAGTTGTTGTTTCTCACTCTCAGAAATAGTTCTTGCTTACATATCATCATTTACACATTTATACCTCCTGAAAAGTTAAAAACGATTAAAAAAATCTTTACATTCACACGATGTGAGACTTTTACAAAAGTGCAAGTTAGACCCAATATTGCCCTCTTTCCTTCAAACAACTGTGCTGAAGATTGAACGCTAATATGGGGATGAGTTTAATCACATATCCCTGAAACAGTAGTGTGCATTAGTTATATAAGTTATAAAGGACCCAGCTGCGGGACATACAGTTGGCGTTTATTAAAAAAGTATAAAGTACAATAATCTTGCACACTATGTTGTACTCTGGTTTAATCTAAACTATATTTCCTGCTATTCGGTTTTAGCCCCAGTTGTTTATTTATATACGATGTTATATCTAGGCTATACGAGCTGTCTTTGGTAGTGATAATATAACTCAGTTAGTTAATCAAAGAGACACTAAATCTTGCATGTTTAACTATTCCTAGATGCTTAGATAACAATTTCCGATGAAGATAAAAAGCTTGATTTAATGTAAAAACGAAATAGTATGAGGACGGTAATAAATCACTTCACATGGTCATAATATAATTTTGTCGCGGTCCCAGCTGAGTTTATCCGTTTAGAAAATAGCGGATAACAGTTTCCCACTTTCTAGTGTGTAAATTTGGCAATTTTACAGTCACGGGATTAGTACAGATCTGTTCACCGACGCTATTTTTAAATTTACTGGTATTCCCGTTGTAAGCAGACCCAGTAAAGTTTGAATTAGGAAAATACGCAAAAACTAAGATGGATGTATGTGTAGTAATCGATGTAACACATCAGCAAGTAAGATTAAACGCGCTGAACACAGCTGTATCAACTTTATGTGCACGTTTCGTCTGCCTCTAAAAATACAATAATGTGTCAATTTTACACACTTTCCGCCCATCGGAAGCACTCCAATTTGACGTTTTAAACAACGATCTTATTACAGGCTTTGTACAAAAAATGTGCATCTTTTTACGACAAGAATAGTTTAGCTCAGTAATTAGCTCAAATGCCTTTTATATTTCATCTATTTCAATCGTTTCATCGCATTATGAAGCATATCTTCCAAAACGTACACCCAGAGCTTGTTCAGCAATGGCATTACGCCGTCCTTTTTATGACACAAAGTTGCGTTATTCACCTGTCTAAACCTCAAACCCTGTAAAAATGAATATTTACTGACCCGAACTTTTTTATGTTTGATGTTCTAACGCATCAGCTTATTATGCCCTCAGACAATATGAACAATAACAGGAATCCCATGTGGTGTTCTGGTAATGTTTGCATTATATCATTGTCTGGCCTGTAGCGTTTATACTCATGAGGCCGTAATGCTGACCAGTGGGAGTCTGCTCTAGGCATTATGGGTAATCTTACGTTTTTTTAAAGTAATCTCAAATTGATACTTTAATATATAGATGCATTGGTTACCATAAAAATGCTATTAAACCCACTGGTGTTCAGTATACCCATTATGAACTATATTTAATTAAATACGGTTTTCGTAGCACTTAATTCGTCGGCATTAGCTTGACAAACAGTGTCCATGTAGTCACGTAGGCGTTTTATGTTTTCAATGCTTTCTTATTGTACCTCAATCCTGAAAAACGGTGTCAATATATTAACATTTTGTTTTCCGTCTGCGACACAAAATTGGATGCATTCATTATAATGAGTCGTTTACTGATGGATAATTCTATTTTTATTAGCACAAATTTTAGAAGAAATCAGGCCATTTTACATCAATATTTAATGAGATAGAAAAGCAATTTTCTTTAATACATACAACGTTACTTAAAACAAACCAGCTTATAACTTATTTAAAAAAGACACTCAGTTGTGCCGAAAACAAATAAATTTAAGTGCAAAATGTGGATAAGGGCATATGTCGAGAGAAGTTCATAGTTGACCGAATAAGGAAGTGGAAATACATATCTTGTAAACATTTTGTTGGAGGAAAAGGACCTTTCTGGAACAATCAAGACTCTTTATTAGCCACAAATACGCCGCATCCGATTTTTAAAAACTAATGATAGATTTTATCAAAATGAAAGTATTTGCGTTTTGTTTGCTTCAATTTATAAAAAAAGTATAACTAAATAGATATTGATATTAAATAATAAAGGGGTAATAGGAAACATTTTTACTAGAACTATCGGAGATTTCGATGTTTTTTGTTTTTTTTCTTGCAGGTTGATAAATATTCACAAGACTGAAAGACCCAAACGCCATGAGCTGCATATGTATCAAAGAGTGCATTGTTTGAAGTTTCAGAGGCTCTCTTGCAGTATGACAAATCAGCTTCAACTCACCAAAACACAAACAAAATACTAGTAATGGTGTTTTCAATGCCTGCATAGTTATTTTAATATGTTATGTCATAGTCAGTTGTAGATCTGATAGATCAAGATTCCGAATACAAAAGTAAAGCACTTTTGAAATGTCTTATAGTTAGTTGTTCTATGTGTGCATGTAACACACTTTTCTGAATAAATCATGACATTTTGGGATGTTTTTCATTGTATCATTCAAGTTCAACTGGAATATCTCATCAACGCACAGTTTTGACGTTGTCTTCCCCAGCTTCAAAACAGGCTCTGCATTTAAACAAAATAAGTACAATTAACTACTAAATCATAAAACCTCGAAACCTAGTTTATACACAATATCTGGGTAGAAATCATCTCTTCACAAATACACTTAAAGACAAGCAGATAAGACCAGCTGTATGATAAGACTGAGAAAAGGTACCTATTTCTGACAGACTGATATTTTTTTCCATATCATATGCATGTTAACCTCTTTTTTTCTAGAAACAATATTACGATACATTAATAGAATTCCAATGCAACTGCTAGACTAAATTTGCATGGATGGCATCAATTGCTTACCTTTTAATTAGTTCTGGTCTCTTCCAAGATGAGACTGAATCTCGGCCCTGTGTCGATCACGTTGGATATTAGCTAGTATTTATTCTTGTTTCTTCAATAATTCCTTTCTGGAGTTTTTCTGCTTTCGTGTTTCGCATCATTTCGACTTTTAATTCCATTAGGACTACCCCATTTACATATGGCGTTAGGATACATGAGTGTCCCGTTACTATTGTAAACTTTTTTTAAAACTTTATGAAAATCCCTCAAGGGGTTGAACATATATGGTCCGGAATATAAATCTATGAAATATTGTACCTTTTACTGCGAACTAGTAATTATACAAAAAATACATTTATTGTAAGTACTGGAACGTTCTGTCATTGTTATCTGCAGATTTAAATTCAAAATTATGTTCATATAGGTTTAAGTATATTATGTTGTCATATTGATTATGCGAATTGCATACTAATTTCGTATTTCTTTTACGCATAATGAATTAATGTTGTTGTTTTTTCCATGCTCGCTCCATTTCTAGCCCAAATAAATCCGAACAATAAAGCCTAATTCAATAAAGCAGTGTCTCCAGTTCAGTGTGCAAATGTATCACATCAAGTGGTTCTGTCATTGGAATCTTTACATGTGATATTAAATCACAGTTCTTGGACATCTTTATTACATTACAGCATCGTTAATCATCTTATTGCAAACTGTACATTATAGAAACATAAAACGATGGCAACTACAGGAAAAGGCACGGTAGCTCATCCTCTAACGAAGACCAAATAATTATTAAAAGACTAAGACCTCACATTGAGATAAAGGATGTACAAGCACACAGAGCTTACACACGTATCAAAAATATTTAAACATGTTTTGTAAGCCTTTGAATGATAAACGAAACAGGAGTTAATTTCGGGCTTCTACTAGATCATGAGTCCTTTACCTCACACGTGTTCCAAAATTTTTCAGCAAAGTGTTTTCAAATCGATTAAACAAGCACAAACGAAACATTAAGATATTATTTCTATATGCAATTGACTGTAAGTGGGTACTAACAAACCTTGAAAGTGTTGGAGTTTTATTATCGTTTTAATCAATTAAACCGATAAGGTTGTTTTAATCAATTAAACCGAGAAGGTTTTTTCCATACTTTAGCTGTTTGGAATGGGTCAACGATGTCAGGGTTAACTTGGGGTTTCTAACATGTCCCTACAATTGTACATTTAGTTTCATACTTTACCTTTTTAAATAGATTCGAGCATGTCAGTCCCACACAAGTAACATGCTTTCATAGATTTCATATTTTATATATCAGACAAATAATACAGATAGCATGAATGTATGCATGAATTTCTACGTAGCGTCTAAGTATTTTTGCGAGTTCTTAAGTATAATACTACTGAAAAATACTCCGACTAAGGACCATTAAAAACATGCACAATCCTCCACCAAAATGTTCTACATAGTCAGTTTGTCGGGAAAGAAAGTGCAGCCGACTTGCTCCTTGATAGGTAGCAGATATACAGAAATCCGAACATTCAGTTATACATTTGTAGCTGGTAAAAGCCAGACGATAAAATCTAGATATGCACTTCGGAGGCATTTAGCACTTTTCCTTGATAAATGACACGTTTGCATGATGTTCTAAAAGCACAATCGTCGCATTCCAAAGCAGATACACTCAAGTAGCTTTCCACAGAACGTCAATGAAGTGTTTTGCACATATCAGACTCAGTTCAGTTTCTGCAGCCGTTAACATTTTTAAAACGCCAAGAGAAGATGAAGGGTTTTTATGGAACACAATCGGTATTAACTACGACAATCACTGTTAGCAGCATAACTCAAGTCAATAATAACTCTCAGCAATCTGGCATTCTGACATTCACACTGAAATTTATAAATAAAGCCACCAAATATTCAGCAACAACGTAAACTAATACTTCAACCTTGAAAAGAGCGTCTTAAATGCAAACGAAAGTTTCCATCTGCCCAGAAACAATTTTGATTATGTGTGTCGATACAAACGTCATGATGCATTAGAAAGTATATGATAATTACACGAATACTATCTCTTATGCTAAAGTAAGGGTCAAGCTTTAAATCATCTATCTGTCAAAAGAGTATCACAGCGGTTCATATGAGTGCCTCATATGTAATTTTACTCCAGGGAATATGAGGCTTTTATTAGTATTGACGCCGTTCTTAATCATAACCAATCATTGAATCTAGTCACGGACAAATAGGACATAATCAAGCATATTGATACTGTTCAATATAGCGTAATTGTATTATGCAAGTAGTCCATTTGTTACATTGTGTATAATCAACGTAGACGTGTCATATATAAGACACTTACCGAATTAGAAAAGGCCAACAAAAAAGTTCTTGATTATTAACAATATTGTTTCCTTTCATACTGTAGTGATGACATTATTTTATTGGTATAGAAGGGAGAGGATGTATATGGTTGGGTAATACAATGGTTATCATGTATGATATATGATTGTTATGAGACTGATTCATCATGAATTCTAGTATTGAAGAGAGTGAAAAATTTGTGAAACAGTGTACAATAGGATCAGATAATTTTTACGTCGCCTTTCGTCGATTCAGGTTTCAACATTGGTCAAAGATACTAGTCGAGTTGCACCGGATCTAATTCTGGCCGTTTTTTGTTGTACTTCTTATCATTCGTCCTCGTCAGCTTGCGTCAGATTATTCCAGACAATATCGGTATATTCCAACAAAGGCCTCAAAGTAAAATACAACACCTCAAGCGATTTACGATCAGGAACGTATTTGAATGATCGCATTCTGTTTGACGGATTGAATATGATCATGCCAGGAGCAGGTGCTAGAAAGTGTGACGCCAAAGAGTTTATGAAATGTAACTTTGTTAATTCTGAGTATTATTCATGAATACTGAGGAGTGCATGGTGAATAGTAGCGATTTGGTTTTCGCAGGTTTTAACGTAACAAGCCATCTGTCAGCCCACACATGAATATTTTCTAGGTCATCAGTAAGTTGTTGTGCAGGAAAAGTCGTGTATGTGATTGTATATCGCAAAAAAATGTCATTGATGTGGATAAGAAAAACTAGAGGCAATGGTAATGCAACTATTACGAATTTATGTTTTATACCGTCATGCCTTACTCGATCAAAGGCTTTCGAAATATCATAAAATACTGCTCTTACTTCTTAAACTTTTGCTTCTTAACATATGCTTCTAAACGAATATAAATTATATGTCAAAGTTAAGACCCGTAGTTGAAAAAATAGTTACTGTAACACATATTCTTTAATATTTTTGTTTTATATACAATGTTTTATATAAGATAGGTTTACTAATTGTGTTTATATTTTTAAGTCTATTATTGGCACATCTAAAAGTCAATGTCTTATTAAATGCGTTCCTTTTTAATATATTTCTGTAAAATACGAGAAACTTGGGAGCTTATTTGGCATGCCCACTTTGCAAATCAAAGATAGTATACGTCTTGGAAACTGCAAATTTCCAATTCTATGATGATATCATTACTACTACAGTAACTGCTAACTTATCTCTGGCACTGCAATAAAAATAATGTTTTAACTTGTCTGATTTATTTTCGGCACGGTTTCAAGTGCACTTGACGATTTTTTTATAGAAAAACACATCTTTAAAATAAAGGAATGACTGTTCACACATAAGTCCACACCAAATTAATGTTTCGTTCCTCGGATTTTTGCTTAAAACAAATTGGAGTGAGCAAAAAAAATAAAAATGTTTTTTGTCATTTTTCATTAAGCCAGAAGCGAGCGTAGAGTGAACATTTGTTTTCAATATTAATAGGAAAGATTGTTCATTAAATTTGCTCTTTTACACATGCATCTTGAACAGAATCTCTAAAGGACATTGGGAACATCGAAAAGTCCGAATATATACTAGTTATACATCCGTGTTAGTACACACTAAATGGATCAAAAACAAATTTTTAATATAATTAAAACATATAATGATCATTCATAATAAAACATAACGCTACGTTTAGGAAACTTTTAAAATGACTTATATTAATCTACCTGAATCACTTTAACACCATTTGCAACTGTATCAAGACATTCATAGGGATTGATTTCGGAAGTTTGGAAACATTATGTTTTACACTGGTTTTATCAAATATCTCCATTTACTTTTAAAATTCTTGACTTTGTCTTGATTATCACAGAATATTCAATGGCATATGCTTATTGAAATGAAAGGGACAGGGGTATGTTCAGAGTACTTTTATGGTCAGTGAGATAATTTTATAAACCTGGAAAATACTGCGTTGATATGCTATTTAAAATTCTTGACACTTGTATTATGACTTGACTCAAATAATACTTAATTGAGTCACTGTTCATCATTCCGATTTCCATCCCAAAAGAATCACTTATAACGCAATATCACAGCCACCAGTAATAGATACTCATGCGTTATTGCATAATTGTTCATTCAATTTTTCATCCTTTAGTGCATGATACGATGAAAATGACTTTCAGTATGGTCAAAACACATAAACTAGCGTAGAAAAATTGATTGATTATTTTTTCGGCTTTAAAAACAAATGCGACAAAAATCTAGCTGACGATAAAATAAAGGAGCGAACGAAAAGATTTTTTTTTTTTACATTTTCAAAAAAGGAGCGGCAAATCCGCGGAACGAAACATCAATTTAGTGTTGCCTGAGAATCATATTGGCAAAATTTACTTTGTTCCGTATTTTCGTGTAGTTAATTGTCTATAAACTTTCATCGACGAATTAATGGCGTGTCATTACTGACCATTTAACAGAATGATTCCTTAAACTTAAAATGGGAATATGCTTCAATTCAAATACCAACAATGCTGCTGACGTTTGCAATGACTGCATCGAACGCTTAGTAATTTTATGAAGGAACTCAAATGTTTATTTCTTTATTACCTTACAAAGTGTCATTTCATTCACCCAAGATAAGCTATCGCGCGTCGGGGAAATTGACAGTATGACCATTTAAGGTCTGATAATGCTCCCGAAGTGTATTTTAATCCTTTTATGCAAATCAAAATATTGTAGTGACAGTAATACACAATTTACAGCTTACAAAAATTCAACAACAAATAGAAATAACAGGGACACGCTAGGGAGCCAACCATTAAAATATTATTCTATAGGTTCATGGCCCTATATACTTTTAAAAGGACAATAACACGAAGTCGGAATACAATGCATACGAATAACGTATCCAATAATATATTATATTTCATTCATTTTAAACATAACGCTTATACCAGACCTTTCCTTATGAAATAACGGCAGAAAGGCCATTATTGTTTAACTCAAGAAAAGGGTCCTTTTTACTGTAAACACAACCACTATGCATGGTTGTTAATTTTTATAAGGGGAAAACTAAATATTCAATTACAAACTCATTTAAAACGAAATGTTTTTTATCCCTAAGTATATTTTTCCCTGAATAAATTTAGCCATACATAAGTTTAAAATAATTCATTTCTACATTACTAGTAGCTGTTGTTCTGTTAATTGATGTTTTGACGATCTTTGTAAGAAATTCAACACCAGTAGCACTAAGTATGTCTATGTAATAATTCCATTTATTCACCTGGAAGTTCTCTCTGCAAAACAATAAATAACTCGGTCATTATGCATTGACGATGCAAAATAAACGACACTTCGTCATCTTAGTGCAAGGACTCAATATCTGCTTCTATTTCTATATGCAGTTATTCTATATCACACATTATCATTTGTTTGTTCTATTTCAATATCTTTTTCGCATTTTGAAACATATGTTCCAATCCATTCACCCAGAACGTGTTGGCATTATTTACTGCAAGGCTATTACTCCGCTTGTACTAATTGGATGCACAATATGAGTTGCCTTTTTCTTAATTAGCTGCGTTTTGCATTTCACCTGTCTAGCGTGTAATACCTACACTCTATAAAATGATTTTTTTCCAAAATTAGTTAACTTATTTATTTAAAATCTTCTTATGCATCAGCTTAGTAAAGTTCTTCCTTAGACGATATCAACAAATACAGGAATCCTAACGGATGTTTTAGCAATGTTTGCGCTATATACTGCATATCTCTACCGCTTATATTCATATTTCTGTAATGCTGACCTTTGGGAGTCTGTTTGAAGAATTATGGGTTATCGAACGCTTTTGAAAAACTAATTGTAAGTTAAAAAGGATATAGCAGCATATTGCCACGTTTATTACTTTAAAAATGGAAAGAGATCAACTGGTGTACAGTATTAACATTCGCGATCTGTATGTGTGTACTACAATACGGTCTTGCATATTCATGTGATCACATATTAGGGAAATACCTGTGCTGCGAAGCTAGCTAGGTGAGATCACGTGGATATGACATAAGCTAAAATACTGTGCTTCGCGTCGCCTGTCCGTAGTTTTTAGAGAGTTTGGGTTTGACTTCCAAGCTGGAAAGTCAGCATCATTCATTTTCTGTATCTTGGTAAAATAAAATGGAGAAACGTTTGAGTGTGTTTGTGCTTTAATAACGACATGTGGCTGAGGGAACGAATATGCCACAATGTGTAATGCCTAACCCCGAATTGAAATTCAGTGGCATTTTGCCGACTTTTTTCAGTCTGCGACACTTAATAGAATGCATTTACTACAAAGAGCTTTTTGCTCAAGGACAACAATGATTTATTAGCACCAATACCTGGGGAATTCAGACGAATTTACTTCGATATTTTATGACAAAGAAAAGCAAATTTCTTAAATAAACACAATTTTGTCTAATACAAAACAGATGCAACTATCACCTAGGAATGGTTGTCTAATACACATATGTAACTCATCATATAGGAATCTTATTCTTACACACATATATAAATTATCACATATAAGTGGTACTCTAATACATATACATACTTATCACATATAAATGATGGTCTTATAAACATACAAACACAATCATATAGGAATGGGTTTTTATACACGTTCATAAATTAGCACATTTTACTTTTGTTCTTATTCACAAAGGAACAAACGTTTTATAAAAAAAATATTTTCACACAGAAAAGATGGTCTTATACATACAGATGAAATTGTCACATAGGAATGGTGGTTTTATAAACATATATGTTTATCACATAGGAAGAGTAGTATTATAAATATGCAAGATTATCATATAGGAGTGGTGGTCTTTTAAATATTGATGCTCGGATCACGTAGGATTGTTGTTCTATACACATATATGCATTATCACAGATGAATGGTGGTCTTACAAACATGTTATAGCACATGGTTGCATATAGTGCTCTAGTAGATGATTCCATTACTTGGTGTAAACAACTCTTTAAAATCACGATTGTTTTTAGGAAATCACATGTATTTTTTCAAAGGAATCGTTCTCTTGTAGAACTTATACTCAAATTAATTTAATTTTGTACACTAGCTCAAATATTTATACATACATAATGAACTGGGGCAGAGTGTGACCTTATTTTCGTATTGGACGTATCCCAATATATGAAAAACATTCGGATAACTGTATAGATTTTGGCAATCCACAAAACACGTTGGTAGTTAAAGTATCTAATATAAAACATTCCAATTATAGCATGCACACCTTACTTTACGTCAGAATAAACAATGAATTATGAATGTTTCAGATAATGATTCATATGTGTATTGCAAACCTTTTAACCGTCAATGCATTCTTTTTCCTGAATGAATGCAGATATTTGTAATTTATTGCGTGTCTGGAAAATTGTTTAATGATTCCTTAAAACAGTGTTAACAATAACGATGTTTCTTCCGACTATGATAACTTAATTGAGAGTCTAGAGGAAATGAAATTAAATGACAGTCCCTAGCATCGATCTGTACAGCCTTCAGAATTGGTTCTACGGAAGATACCCATTTGTTCTTGACTTCTTGTTACTTACTTTTACAATCTCCCTTTTGTTGTTTATGCTGTCACGTAGGCGTTTTATGTGTGCAATGCTTATTTAATGTACTTCAATCCCAAGCTGAAAAAGAGTGTCATTATACTAACATTTTTTGCGTGTGCGACCCGAAATTGGATGCATTCTCTATAATGAGTCGTTTTATGATATTCTATTTTTATTAGCACAAGCTTCAGAAGAAACAGACCATTTTTTTCAAAACAAGAAGAATCAAGTATCCCTTAGGGATGGTGATTTTAAAGAAACAGATGAATTTAACCCATTGGCGGTCTTATACACATAGGTGAGTTATTCGAAACAAATAGTGGTCTTAAACACATAGATTGAACTATCCCCTTGGAATGATGGATGCTCTTATAAGAATGAATGATATTTCCCGTTAAATGAACGTAGTCATATAGGAGGGATTTCTAATCAGCCAATATGCTTAAAGTATATTTACTGATAAGAGCAGTCCATAGCAACTGTAACAGGTATGACAAACTTTGTACGACTTGGTCTCTGTCTTGATTAGATTTGCATTTGTTTGGGTATGGATTGAGAGCCTTTAAAAAAAGACACTCTGTTATGCCGAGAACAAATTAAATTTAAGTGCAAAAGGTGGATAAGTGCACATGTTGAGAGGATTTCACAGTTAACCGAATTAAGAAGTGGAAATACATATCAAGTAAATATTTTGTTGGAGGAAAAGGACCTTCTGAGGACAATCCAGACTCTATACACCGCATCAGTATTTTTTTTAAATAATGATAGATTTCATCAAAATAAAAATATTTTCGTTTTGTATGCTTCAATTTATAGAGGATATTTCTTTATATCAGTGAAAGATCGTAATTTATTTCACGAGTGTCATAGAAAATCATAGTTTCACGTGTGGCGAATATCAAAAAAACGTTTGAAAAACGGGCTAACCATTTTTCTAACAAACGGTTAACAAAAAGTGTTAATTTCCAAATATATCTTTATTTAATTTATGTAACATTTCTTTAAATTTTAAATATTGCATTTGACAACATTTCTGGCACAAAGTGAAGTGTTCTGTTTTAATCAAGGGGAAGTAACTACAATGGATTTTAAAAGTAGTTCTAAAAAAGTTGATATTTTCGCTCCTTATTTTGCAGTGAAAATGTAAAATTGATATTTTTACTGTTGTTATTTCATTGATAAAACTCCATATTTCATCGGAAACCATGAACGAAATAGGAATCTTATAACTAAATGAGTATTGATATTAAATAATATATGGGTAATAGGAAACACTTTTACTAGAACTATAGGAGGTAGTTTCGATATGTTTATGATTTTACTGCAGGTTGATAAACATTCACAATACAGAAAGGCCCCAACACCAAGGCTGCATAAATATGAAAGATAAAATTGTTTGAAGTTTCAGAGGCTCTCTTGCAGTATGACAAATCAGTTTCAACCCACCAAAATACAGCAACATAGTTAATTAACATAATTAAAAAAGCCCATATCGTATGAACATTCTTACTCATGTTTGTCATTCTTGGTTTCGGTGTTTTAAAATAAAAGCATAGTTATTTTGATATGTTATCAAATTTCAGACAGTTGTAGATCTGATATATCAATATATATATATATACAGCCACACCGATTCGAACAGCTGATAAGGAGACTTAAATTCAATTTAAATGCAGTGAGCAGCTGTTAAGCGGATTCCACTTTGAAGAGTCCAAAAAAGAGAAAAAGGGTATATATACAAACTGTGTAAGAAAATAAACAACACATGTGAACTTTTGAATATTGTTAATCTATTTAATCTCCATTTATCAATTAAGTATTTTATACCAATCAAATAGTGATCATTTTTGTGGAGTATGGGAATTTGTATTCTGAATACCAAAATAAAGCATTTTGGAAATGTCTTATGGGTATTTCACCTTCTGGTGCTATAACATTTCTGTCGGATGTTGACAAAGAGAGAAAGAGGGACAGGAATATGGTCATAGCCTCACAGTTTTCATCTTATCCTGCTGGGGCCGATTTCTCGAAACCACTTAAGTCTTTCATAACAAGACTAAGCTAAGACCACTAGTTTTGTTCTTAAATATGTTTTCAGAAATAGTTGCTTTTTTGACTGTATATTGCAGAAATTTCAATTTCAATTTCAATTCATTTTATTCAAGTAAATAAAGGCCACCGGCCCAAAATACACAAAATGTACAAAAAAAACACAACAAAGTATAGTAGTTGCAACATACGATTTACACATTTATCATGTCTAACAGATGGTATACATAGATCGTTAACTTCAATATTGTATTATCATTTTCAGTAGACATTAAAGAGTAGAAATCATTTAAACTATTACCAGATGAATACCAGTTAAAAAGATATTGTCTACGAATAATATCGAATTTAGGACATTGAAAGAATGCATGATATTCACAATCAATAACTGTCAAATGTTGATTCAGACAATATATACAAAGTCTCTCATCTTGCGGAGTATTTATATATCTTCCAAGTTCAATATTCAGCTTATGGTTGGAGCAGCGAAACCTAGCAAACGCAATCTTATATTTTAATGGAATTTCCAGATGTTGGTACCTTTCTGTATTTAATAATGTTTTGTAATGTTTATAATGATGACACCTTGAGGACTCACTAATGTCGTTATGCCAGTTTTGGACGAAACAGTCAATCAACCGTTGTCTAAAAGTATATATAAATAGATCTACATTTCCTACATATTGAGCAATCCAAATATATCCAAAACCGTACGTGAATAACAAAGATTTAATATTGGATGCCCAACAATTTCGCCCGGCGTCATCTAACAATTTTAACATTTTGTAGCAGTGTTTAGGATATCTATGATTAGACATAGTTAATAACTTACACCAGTATTTAATGCAGTTAACAAAATAAGTAACACACAGAGGAAGACGTCCACATTCGCCCAGAGTTATACATGTATTTGTAGTTCTTTTAACATACAAATGTCTCTTGCAGAATTTATTTTGAACCGTCTCTATGGTATCAATATATTTATATCCCCAAATCTGCGATCCATAGCACAAAATTGGCTTAACCATGCTATCAAAAAGTATAAATAATTCCTTTGTTGGGAAAGCTCCAAAGTGTTTCTTATAGCTATATATTGAAAAAATTGCCTTTTGTGCTTGTGCAGATAATTTATCATGTGCTGCACGCCACGATAATTGGGGAGGAAGTAGTAACCCCATGTATTTGTAGAAAGATACAGTATTTATTTGGGTATCATTAAAAAAACATTTTTCGTAGTTTCTTAGCGGTCCACCATTTCTGAAAACGATTATTTCAGTTTTGTCTAAACTGACTTCCATGCCAGTATTTGCACAAAATTGCTCAATGACATTTAACTGTTGTTGTAATTTGTTCGCTGTTTCCGCACAGCTAGCTACATCATCGGCGAACATCAGACATATAATATCATTAATTTCGTTTGTAATAAATATTCCGGAACCACATCTCTCTCGTAACATCGTCGATAGATCGTCAATAAACAATGCAAAAATGGTCGGGCTTGACTTATCCCCTTGTCTCGTCCCTATATTACATTTAAAGAATTCTGTAATAGTTGTTCGGGCGTTATTTTTAGATTGCGCGTCAGAGACCTCATTTGGTACTTTAACACAAGAGTACAATGTGTTATACATTTGCTTTAGAACATATAAAAACTTCCCGTTGATACCCTTTTTTGTAACGACTGGAACAAAATCTGGTGATTTATTTTATCAAAAGCCTTACGAAAGTCGACATATAAACAATAAAACCTACCCCCCCTTTTTTGATATATATTTTTGAACCATTGCTTGGAGACAGAATACATTATTGTCTTCCCCACCTTCAGAAACTTGTCTGATAATCACGAAAAAGTAAGTTTAATTTATCAAAATCAGGTTTAAGAAACAAATTTTGCTAAAAAAATTAATCTACTTATTTCTGTAAAAAATAAGAAGTTTAGAGAAACCAGGGCCTGGCGAATAAGTGATGCTGAATGGGGATTTAAGATATCCTTCAGATTGAACATTTCACCATGTAAGCGGCATTCAGAGACATATTGAAATTAAATAAATACCCTCTTATGAAACACAATAATGTATTAAGTATTATATTTTAATATCCATATATTGACAACACATTAATGCATATATATATTTAGTTGTACTATGTGTGCATGTAACACACTTTTCTGAATAAATCATGACATTTTGGGGTGTTTTTCATTGTATCATTCAGTTCAACAGGCATAATATCTCATCAACGCACAATTTTGACTTTGTCTTCCCCACCTTCAAAACAGGCTCTGCATCTAAAAAAAATGCAATTAACTTCTAAATCATTAAACATAGAAACCTGGCATAAATTACTTACCTGTTAATTAGTGTTTTGTTTTATTTTTCAAGATAATGTTAAACCTCGGCACTGCGTCGATCATTTCAATACAACAACTGAATACTGGGAAATCATTTTCAGTCCATGTTACTGCAAAAACCGTTATCATATGTAGCCATTGTTTACATTTCTGCCAGGAAATTGAGTTTTTATAAATTCATCCTATACACATAGATGAAATTTTGCTAATACTAATAGTGATATTATATACGTTTATGAAATAATCCTAAAGGGATGGTGGTGTTTTTTAAACAAAGTGAAATTATTCCATAAAAATGGTATCTTTACTAAAAGATGAAAATATTCCATAGAAAATAATCGTTTTATACACATACAATTCCTACTCAAAGTTATCGTAGTTTTATACAGAAATGAAGTGAACATTAAACTATCGTTCAACTATGAGTATTAACTCCTCAACTTCAATTCCTCCAATGAACGGCCTTTTGGCATTTGCAAATTGTTTTCTATGACCGCCAAATTTTCGGATATGTTAGAATCGCCAATCATTGCTTATTATATTTTTTTTATATTTTTTTTATCATTTTATTGTTTAAAGTCTGCCAACAATCTTTCATTAATTCTTTGAAAAAAGTTTGTTTTTTACATTAGCATATAGTAGTAATATAAGTAATGAGTTGCGTATTTAAAACATTCACGTTCCACACACTTAAGCCATCTCAACTTCATCCTTACCCCGATAATGACATTAATCACGCAATTCATTCCTTAAATAACAACGAGCAGATTGAAGCCTTATCTACACGTACGTATAGGCATCGCATAAACATTTGGACCCGGAACAACAAGCACTCTGATAGTTTAAATATTTAATTAATAGAAAACTATAGAGATTGCATGTGCGCTAGTCTCTGATGATTGACAAGCATTTAACAATGTTTTATTATCGAAGTGTTTAAAACGTTGTTTGCAAACCTCCTAACCTGTCACTGCAATTCTAATTTCCAGAAATAATGCTCAGATGTTCATTGTTTTACGTGTCTGGGATTTTTTGCATCATTTCTTATGTAATTTGTTCCAGAATTAATACGGTGTCAGTAATTCCAATTATCTACAGACTGTAAACACTTACTTTAAAGCATGAATTATTTTGAGACAAAACAAATCAGCTACAGGCATAATATTATGTAAGTATTTACATTCACTGGCAATAGTCTCAATTTAGGCAATATTAACCAGTCTTTATCTGATAAAATGGTTTACTGTTTTCCAGCATATTACAATAGCGGATCAAGAAGAAGGATTTTGTCTTCGAGTAACATGATTTTAAGGGTTGATTTCACACATCCGATGTTGATAGATAAAAGCTTATATTACATTATTATAGTCTGCCAAGTAGAACTGTAAGTTAAGCTGGTAAACTTATCGGGCTGAATTAATGATGAAGTGAAAGAATATGAATACGGTCGAGTGGTTTCTTCATGCATGATTCACATGCAGTCAACAACGTGTCTCAACTCTTCATTCCATTTTGGATAATCTGAAACACAGAAGCAACCAATGTTTGTCTTAGCTGAATCTGATCTTTATAATTCAAGCTCTACTGCAGTCGCGCTCGTAATGAACATATTTATATGAACAACTACAGAAACAAGTCGAAATCTTAAAAACCTAAACCCCGTACAATGGCACATGGCTAAGGCCAATACCACAAAACATTAACACTGCTGTGAATAGCGAGGTATCTTTAAACGTCTTGGTAAAAGCCGAGGCTGACACCATTTTAAGACCTGTAGCCGCTCCTACGCTTTAACGTTTACCTTAAGTTAAAAGAGCACTTAAGCTTGGTCTGTCATGTTCATATGTGTCTTGCCACTTCACGTCCGCAATTGGCTTGTTATGTTCCTTAACTTCATCTTGAAACACCTGCTCTAGTAGCATTGTAGCAGAGGTGTCGTTTTTGCTGAACAGGCAGGATCCCAACACGTTCCGATATCGATATAGTAGTGCCTTTGTCGAATGTGTGTTATTATAATAATAAAATGAAAAAATCAAGGGACAAGCCCAGTTGTCAAATTTAAAAAGGGGCACAAGGCAAGAGCCCAACCGCCAATTTAATACTGACACACATAGATAAGCACGACATACACCAATACAAACACCAAAACAGACCCATAGCCATATTTGAAAATATATAAATGACTTCGTGAGTTTTTTTCTTACGTTTGCTTAAGTCTAGATAAGGGAACATACCTATTAGGTGTCTATTGAGCAAATCAATTTCATCATCAGTTCTCTACTTTGAATGAGTTGCCTTTCAATGACAGTATCGAGGATCGATTCGATATAACCCACTGAAAAGGATCTATTGAAGAGACACAGTTGTCCTTGAGTTCTGGTTCCATACTATTACAATCTCACTTATGTTGTTCATGCTGCTTAAACTTTAGAACATACCATCATACCTGGCTCTGCTGCATATTTTTGCAATCTGAATTTGAGAATGCTCGTTTAGCACTCTGCTGTGTAGCAACAGCTGTAGCCTGGTACAACCCTGACCAATATTAACATGTCGAGATCCATTTTGTTCATACTTATATCAGAAATAACTTTCAGTTATCTTCAGCTGTAACCTTAGAACCAAGTCGAAAATCGTTTAAAAACGTATTTTGACATTCACAGAAAAAAAGAATTAAAGCTTTTCAAAAGTCAAAATCGCTCACGTGTCGTCAAAGCAATAAGCTGAATATAAAACGAAAATATGTTGAAGAGTTTACTCATATGTCCACGTCATAGTAGAGTATCTTGTGTAAGTGATAACGAGGCAGCTGTTTGACATACGATTGACGTTTATTTAAAGAATTTATTAAGAACAATAGTTTTGCATTATGTTGCATGCTGGTTTAATCTAAACAATATGTACTGTTATTCGCCTTTAGTCTAAAGAGTATATTAATATATGCATTTAATCAAGGCTATAAAAGCTTTTTATTGATAAAATATTGCAAACAATTACAATATTTATGCAAAAAGCTACAGAAACAAGCTCAGTAAAAAAATGTTTAAACATAAACCCCGTTTAGTGGAAAACCTGTTCTCATGGTTCGACCTGGTTGTCTCCTTAATCGTTAATAAAGAAATCATAAATGAGGAAAATACTGATCGGTATTGAAGGCAAAATCGCGCAGACAAAAGAATATATATGCTTATGCTTTACCTCAGTAGAGAAGCAATCTAATTAGATGTATGTTATACTTCCCATAAAGCTGATAACTTCTACTTCCACTACTACATCCATTACATACATCCATATTAAAACATATTCAACAGTTCTTTTAAAGTAAAAAAGCTTCCCACTGTTTAATTATGGAGTTAAAAGTTAGTTTGTATTAATGCATGTCCTTACTAAATACAAAATATAATGTCAATTACAAGAACATTAAACAACATAAACATGACGACTACATCATGTCAATCGTTTTGTCTATACAAATACATAACGAAAGATTTTTTGAGTGGTTCAAATGCTGGTTATTTTCAAATTAACAACTTTTCTTCGCATTTCCATCGTGTTTGGCTTTAAATAATTTATAAAAGCTACTCATTTCTTCGGAAGGTAATATCAGCCTTGTCCGATTAAATGCTGCAAATCCCAAGTGGCCTGTACAGATGGAAATGACCTCATGAACACTTAAATTTACTGTTGAAAGTGTCTTTCAGGTGGTTATAAAAAAAGGAACGACCAACACTATATGTCCCTGTATATTACATATTTTTGTCATATTGACCTCTTTTTAAAAAATGTAAACTTTCATTTTCAAGAACGAAGGAAATGTGAACATCGACTCTGATTGCGTTGGATATTAGCTAGTATTTAATCTTATTTCTTGCAATAAGACATTCAATAATTCCTTTCTGGAATTTTTCTTCTTTCGTTTTTCGCATCACTTTGACGTTCATATCAAATAGGATTACCCCATTTACATAAGGCGATAGGCTACATGAGTGTTGCGTAGATGTGGTAAACATTTCATTTAAATCTTATGAAAATCCCTAAAGGGGTTGAACATATAGGGTGCGGAATATAAATCTATGCAAAAAAGTGTGTACCTTATACTGAGAACTCGTTATTATACCTTTATTGTAAGTACTGGAACATTATGTCATTGTCCAATTCAAAATTATGTTCATATAGGTTTAAGTATAATATGTTGTCATATTGATGATGAGAATTGCATAATTGTTTCTTATTTCTTTTACGCATACTGAAAAAATGTTTTTGATTTTTCCTTGCTCGCTCCATATCCAGCCAAAATAAATCCGTAGAATAAAGCCTAATTCAGTAAACCAATGTCTACAGTTAAGTGTGCGAATATATCACATCAAGTGGTTCTGTCATTGGAATCTTTATATGTCACAGTGATATTTAATCACAGTTCTTGGACATCTTTATTACATTTTCAGCATCGTTAATCATCTTCCTTTCTTTTGCAAAATGTACAATATAGGAAAATGCACAGTAGCTCATCCCTTTACGAAGGCTGTGTCTATGGTAAAAGACTAATACCTCACAATGAGCATGGTATCTATAACTATGGCGGTCGGTAAAGTCGATTTTTTTATTGCACTAAGCTAGTATCGAATATGGAAAAATGGACCTCATGCCACAATATACGAAAAGTATCATTCAACATTTCCACTAGTAAAACTAATGCGGCGTGGCTAAATAAAGCTACATCTTCCAATAAGTCAATACAATTGTATGTTCTGTGATTGGTTTGCAGTCAGTATAACTTAATCACCATGTAATGGTTTTGCAGCTGAAACCTTGTTTCAGAAAATACAAAGCTACACATCTAAACCTTACAAAAATACATCACAAACTACATTAGACAGTTCAAAGGTAAGTAATAATAAGTATTAGGTTTTGCCACATGTAGCCAGTACTTGTTTTGATATGGTTCCAAAGTAACTTGTTCTTTATACATTCGAAAACAAAAAAGTCCAGCAAAGATGGATGGGAATTCTGTACCATTTAACGATACTGAGTGTTGTAAAGATCATAATAACAAAATAACTCATTTCAAAAATTATGAAATAAATAGCAATTAATGACAGTAGTTGCGGGAGAGATGGAAACATAATTATATGCTTGGTTTAAACAATATTTCGATATAATATTTACTTTTGTTCAACATATTGAAGAGTAATCAAAATTAACAAAGACCAAATGTGTAATGCATTGAAACAAAGAACATGTAAATTATGCACAAATCAATAGTGTGAACAGAATAGAGAATAAAGCCTTGAGGCCTATACTATGCTTTGCTTCTGTTAGACATTCACGCTGCTAAATGCTGGTGCGCAAGTTGCAGTGACTCGAATAAATATAATGTTATAGTTGTACCGTGTATACCATGGTATGTAAAAAACATGTTGTTTTAGAAATCAATTAGCTAGAAGGAAAAGAGGATGAAGAAAATGAAGGTAAAATAAAGGGTGTGTGTGTGGGGGGGGGGGGGGGCTAGGATAGGCGCTTGTCATGTCGGGATCGGGATAAAGTTAGAATTTGTACTCAAAAACTGTTCTTATTAAATTTGTATTTGAAACAAGGCACGGATGGCGTTGAACGAATTTCTTCCGGGAGTGCGTTCCATGCGGATATAGAAACGCAGAAACGAACTCGTCAACAACTGTGATTTGCATGAAACGTTCCGAAGGTTAGCTGTATTTCGAAGGTTATACGAAGTAGTATCGCCAAATCTTGTTAGAATCAGGGAAGTTCGATATGCTGGTGCAAGGGAGTTAAACATCTTGTAAAATAGGATAAGGTTTCGTCACCTTTCTGTATTTGGTTCGATTCTAGTTTCAACATAAAGATGTGTCAAAGATTCTAGTCAAGTACAAATTAGATTAAATGTTTAACTGCGCGATAGATATTGAACATACCTTTCCGTTATAGTATGTAGATAAAAACAACGAAAACACTACTACAATGGTGCATTTTTACTATTTGCACCATTATTCATTTGACAATATTTTTCAATTTGTTTCAATATTTTTCTTTGCTAAAAATAATCTTTTTATGGCAGTGCCGGAGATAAGTTCGCACATAACTGATTAATTAATGAATTCATAATCGGATTGGAAATTAATTACAGTTTCCACATCGTAAACCATCTTTAATTTGCAAAGTGGGCATGTCACATAAGATCTCCTGTTTCTCGTGTTGAACAGAAATTTATCAAAAAGGAACGAACTGTAAGACATTGACTTTTAGATGTGACATTAACATATTTAAGAATATTAATACAGTTGGTAAACCTTTTTCCGGAAAGGATGCAAAATGGAAAGTAAATAAAACAAGAATATTGAAGGGTATCTGTTACTGTATCTGTTACAGTATCTATTACTTTCCACTACGGGTCTTTACTTTTACAGACACTTCATATTCGTTTTGAATCAAATTGCTTCTCCGCAATTACTGTCATAAATGGCTATTTATTTGTCTCCCTATTGTTTTCGAAAGACGTGCTCCACATTAACGTGATAAAAGTACGTACGTTAAAAGTGTGTTTTGTACAAGGCAATTTGTGGGGGAAAATGAAAATTTAAAGGATTGCCGAATAAGTTATGACATATTTTTTAATCAAAGTGAATTACATATAGCGCTTGTTTAATAAAGTTTAGAGCATTGCAATACGATTATGTTCAAATGAGTTATTGAGTTCATTCTGCTGCTATCAAAACATGTTTTATTATGATGTACACTCAATAAGTTGAATGGTTCAGAAAGCCAACCCAGTTGTTTTTATTCATATCAGTACACTGGCTACATGTTACAAAACATAATACTTATTATAACATAGTCACACCTCTCAAGTTCTAACGTATAATGTATTTTCAATGTAATTTATTAAATTGTACAAGGTAGCTTTGTGTGTTCTGAAACAAGGTTACAGCTTTGATACCATTTCATGTCGCATATACTGACTGAAAACCAATCACAAAAATCACACAAAATACAATTGTATCGACTTATTGGACAATGTCACTTTATTTAATTCCGACGTTTGAGTTTTACAAATGGATATTTTGACTCGTACCTTTCGTATATAATGGCATGTAATGTCCATTATTTTAGGGATGGCAACGAATATTGAAATTGGTACTCGATTACTCAGACATACTTCCGACAATCTTACTCCGCAAATTTAAATTGGCTTTCCATAAAGACATTATTTAGAAAATAGTTAAAGTTTTATCAATCAAAATTTATGTTTGTCACACATTTGTATGCATTGATTTTAAATAGGAGTGTCCATGCTATGGACCTCGTAACACTACAATATACTGCGATATTTAGTTTTAATTGTACAAAATAATACTTCTAAGTAAATATTCTTCATACTATAATATTTTGGTAAACATCATTAATATTTATATTTCCGAAATAAAGATATCCACTAATCAATTGTTATGATCATTGCTAAAAACGCCAATTACCGTATCAATGCTCGTAAATGTCGTCCTTAGTTCGCTTGTCAACGTGCATTGTTTGGTAAACAATATACTTGTGTACACTCATACGCACAGGGTACAGAAGGTAGAAAATTCAGCTCTCTATATGCTTATCAAATAATGCTCAAAATGAGCCAATTTCTGACCACTGTGCGCAAGAGTGTGTAGGTGATGTACAGTTATCAAAATTTCGCTTATTGATGTCTTGTTGGCAACGCGCCAGTGCCGGTCTTTCGTCTTCATATCGTGTATTTTGTGAATTCAACCTTATTTCCGAATACTCGAGTAGTAAATGAGTACTCGGGTACTCGGACGATCAATCGAGTACTCGAGTAGTAGGGTACTCGTTGCCATCCCTATTTTGTTCCTATTCGGTACATACTAAGTGCTATCAAAATGGACGCTACCGGCCACCATTGACATAGTTAACAAGCTTAGTCGCAATTAAAGGTCTAACAAAACATACACACTCTCATTGTTGTTTACTCTCAAATAAATTGGCAGATTTTTTTTTATAAACATGGAGTCCAAACTTTTAAAGTTATAAATTCGAAATTATTAAAAAAATCAAATACATAACCTTACTTTTAAATTATATATTTATGCAAAGCAGATACCCGGAGTGTTTGAAATCAAGCGCAACAATGAAACAGAATAATTGTATCCAGTGTTGGTGCTCCAAATGTTACGCATAAAATTCAATAAGATACTATATAATACTATAATCAATGATGAATTAGTCACCTTACAATCATATATGAACATGGTTACCGTTGTATTGCCTACCTGTATGCGTCCTCTCCCTTCTATTCCAAGTATAATAGTGACATCATCGTAGGTATACGGTACAGAATTAATATGCTTGATTATATCTTCTTGCCCATGACGAGATTCATTGACTGATTATGAGTAAGAAATGCGTCAATACTAATAAAGACGAGACTGATAAAAGCCTAAAGTGAAATGGCAATCATATGAACAGCTGTGATACTCTTTTGAGCGAATGATGATGTAAAGCTTAGCCCGTTTCTTCGACATAAGAACTATAACTCGTGTTATTATCATATATATTGTAATTCATTATGACGTTTGTATGGATATACTGAAACAAAATTGTTTCTGGTCAGAGAGAAACTGTTGTTGACATTAAAGAATCTCATATAAGTGTTAAAACATTAGTTTATGCCGTTCCCGAACATTTCGAGGCTTAATTGTTTAATACCACTGTAAATTTCAGAGTGCCGGATTGCTTGAATTTGACTTGAGTTATGTTTTTTACAGTGATTGTCATAGTAAGTACCGATTTGGTTCCATATACAACCGAATTTTGCTCATGTTGTGTTAAGAATGCTAACGGCAGCAAATTTTGTTATGGGTCTGATGTGTGCAAAACGCTCCATTGACGCTATGAGGAAAGTTACTGAGTGTATCTGCTTTAAAAATGGGCTGTTTTTGTTTTTTGGACAAACTTGCAAAAGTGTCATTTATTATGGAAAGGTGCGAAATGCTTTCGAAGTGCATATCTAGAATAAACTCGTATCGCGTATACCAGCTAAAGAGAAGTTGGCTTCTGTTTTTTTTTCTGATACCTTTCAAGGAACAAATCGGCCTCAATTCTTTCCAAACAAATTGACACTTAGAAGCTTTAGGTGCAGGACATGCATATTTCGTAATGGTATTTGGTCGGAGTATGTGTTCCATGATGTTTACATACGAACAAGAAATGGCACGGTGACGTTACGTTGAAAATACATGCATACATTAATTATTTCCAAATTATGATACATTTCCGGTTTCATTGATAGCAGCAGTGTTTTGACAGCAATAGTAGTACCGACCTACAATCAATGGCTTATTGAGATAGTATGTCAATGCTTTTGTGTTTGTTTAATTATACTTATTCCAAGGTTTTCCCATCATGTTTTATTTTTTTTTGGCGCGTGTTAGTCTCTATTAAAACTTATTCTTTTGCCATTTACATAGTAATGTTTTAGCTACTGTGTCTTTCACTGTAGTAGCCATGATTTTATTGCTCCATATTGTAAAATTTGCAAAAGGAAGGTGGTTAACGATAATGAAAGTGTAATAAAAATGTCCAAGGACTGTAATTAAGATTTACATAAAGATTCAAATGACAGAACCACTTGATGTGATATATTTGCACACTCAACTGCATGCACGGCTTTATTAAAATGTGTTTTTTCTACGGATTTCTGGGGGCGGGAAATTGAGCGAACATGCACAATAAAATACAGGTCTTCAATATTCGCACAAAGAAATTAATATGCGTTTTTCATAGTGAATATGATAAAGAAAGAGTTTTCAACATTCTGTACTTTAACCCATTTGAGAACAATGTTGAATAAGAATATGTACAGATGTCAAACTTAAACTTGTTACTGAGCTTGTTTCTGAAGTTTTTCTCATTAGTTATGACGGAGAAAATTCTACAAAAGGGCTTCAGATATCATAAATTAAGGAAAACTGTGTCTAATTCTGTTAATGGTCACAATATTATATCAAAGTACAATAGAACTCTACATTTACATTCTAGTATGACGAAATGCGTATCAATAATGGAAGATAATTAAAATGCCATATATTTTGGAAAAAAACAATGTGTGCGAAATATAATGCCAACATGCGAGCATGTATGTTATGAAGAAAGAACCCTGTTAGTGCAATATGTTCGAAAAACAGTATACCATTCTTTCATTCAAGGGCTGGCTTATATTGCCAATATAAAGATGATTGCCAATCAAGGTATACATAACTATATGCCTGTAGCGGAAAGTTGCTATTTTATGACAATAAAGAGTAATACCATTTATTTGCCTCTACACTTGTGCTTTTTGTCTCAAAGTAGCGCGTGCTCTCAAACACGCGTTTACAGTCGGCAGAAACATTGGAATTTGTTGACACTGTATTAATTCTGGACCAAATTACGTAAGGAATCATGGGACCCAGAAACGTACAGGAATCATAATCTCTGCATTATTGCCGGAAATAAAAACTGCAGTGACAGGTTAGGAGGTTTGCAAACAACGTATTAATCACTATGCCAATAAAACATGATTCATTGTTGAATGCTTGTAAATTATCAGAGATAGGCGCACATTCAATCATTTTAGTGATTTATTAATACTCAAACTACCATAGTACTTGTTGTGCAAGGCAAAAAGCTAAACAGTTATTCGAATGCCATTTATTTATTGTATTGTGATGTCTTTGCGTACGTCTGCGTATTTACTACGGCTTCGACTTGCCTGTATTTAATTAAGGAATGAATTGCGCTTTTCATTGTTATAATCGGGGTATAAATGCGGTTGTGCTAGTTTAAGTGTGTGGAAGGACTCTACGCGTATATTTTATAAGGCAATTAATTACTTACGCCAAAACTAAACATAAAGAAACACTTACAGTTATTAAATTTCACATGAATACAACGACCGCAACGTTAAACAGTTAAAGAATGACGTCATAGTTACGCGGTAAAATTAATCTCTTCATAGTTAAATCACTTTTATACTCTAAATTGAAATGCTTAAGCCAACCAAACATTTAACAAATCATAAACTAAAACTTTTCAACAAGATAATTTAAATTCGTGGCCTGCCTGCACACTACAAACCATAAAAGATATAAAAACAAATCAATTTTATGATACGCGATGATTCGCGATCCGAATATATCGGAAAATATTGCGTTCATTGGAAAATATTCGCAAATGCTGAAAGGCCGTTAATTGAAGGAATGATGGATGAAGAGGAAATATACAAAGATGAACTATAATACAAGGTTCACTTAATTTCTGTATAAAACTCTATTGAACTGCGATAATTTTGATTACAAAAGCTGTGTGCAAAAGACGAATAGTTTCTTAGGCCTAAAAAAAATATGTCTGTTTCGGGTAACCCGACCCTACCTATAAAAATGCGCCGACCCTAACTTTTTTTTCCGTTTCTGAGCAAAAAAAATATTTGTTAGCGAATAGAGAGTTACGACGGGCGGATAAATGCAGATTTTAATCAGAATTATTGTTTATATGATAAAACAAATTCAGGCATCGACAGTTATGTAGGAAAGACTGCCATGTGCAAGAAAACACTCTGAACTTACGACAGATTTTGAAAAAAAAACAAAACCTACCTACCCTACCTAGAAATTTTGGGAAAGTTACCCTAAACAAAAAATTATTTTTTTTGGCCTTATAGGCGAAAGAAACGCACAATTGCCATTACATGTTTGAGTTTAAGAACTTGCATTGCGCATTTTGAATACTAGTTTTGCTGTCACACAGATTACGTCAACGTCATTCTCATGACGTTATAGCAAAAACATTAACGTATCAATATTCCAACTAGCTTATAGTTAAAGTTTTTATCCTAACACGGAATCTTTATGGACCAAAGAGAACTGTATCGTTCATTTTTGTAAACTTTAAACAATTGTGCCGTTGTAGACACTTATTTTATATTACGTCAAAATACATCGGGACGATATGTTATAAATCATCAATGAAATGATGCGCAATTAACAGCTATTTGAAAGACATTTGTAAGAAACGAGTTGTTGAACTAGTATGAGCTTGATTTTTTACACAGTGATATTTAAACCTTTGCATACGTCAGCACAAGATTTTTCCTTCAGGAGTATGGTCATTTGTAAACGTTTGGAGTAAATCCTCCGAGAGGTTAACTTTGTTTCAGGGGTTTGACACACACGAATGAATGTACTTTTTATAGAGAAAAAATGGCAACACGTCCGGTTTACATGGACGAAGTCAAGACATCCTTCTTTCGCTTTCATCTCAACATGATAACTGATAATCAATGATCGACACACAAGGTATCGGGACAGACGGACAAACGCAACTTTATATGCCTTTCAAAATGCTTTCTTGGAGAAATATCAATTACTTTGTCTTTACGCGTGCCTATAACTAATGTATGGAACATTTTGGTATTTTGTTTTGCGTTTTAACCAATTTTACTGAAATGTCATTGCTTTGAAAAGCTTTTGCAATTCAATCTAGAAAAATAATTATTAGCAGTGACGCACCCAGTGTCAATATAAGGAGAATTTCCGTCAATTGTAGTGGCTGGAACTGTCTGTTAAACACTCCAAACACCATTGAAGCAATGCTCGTCCAAGTGGTTTGCTTTAATTACTAGCCACTGTAATCTTAAATGTCATCATTACTTTTGTTACAAAGACAGATCCATACGTTTTTTGGGGAATGTTCGCGCCGTAAACACTTGTTTCTCCGTCGGCATTGACATGTTTGTTAAGTTGACGATTCTCGAATCAACACTTGTTCATTGACTGAAGGTAACCAATAATATAAATTAATCAGAGTAAAACTCTTCCGGATCTTGGTGGTTTTTACTCTCTGATAGTGTTCTGTGTAAATATCTTTGAAACGTTTCGTCAAAAATGACTTGTCATTCTTTTATATGTGTGACATTTAGTAGTAGTGAGTTCGAGCATATACAACACATTATATTTTATAACATTATAGGACATACACATATATAGAGAGATGATTACGTTTTGATTTAATGAAGGGGTAATCATGGTTAAAATATTATTGGAATCAAAATTTAAATGATCTGTCATTTTCATTTTTTTTCTCAAAAGAGTTAGATTTTATGTATGTGCGCAATATCGTATTTTTACGATTCTGATCCTGTATGGGCAGAAGTTTATTAACTTACATGACCTTTAAGACACTGTGTTTGTACAACGTGATAATTAAGTCACAAATGCTACGTCGAAAGGCAGCATTTTGCTTCCCAATACGACTTAAAACAAAGATAAATTCTCCGTTTCGTCACCATTTTAAATGAAACAAAGGACATTCTATGCTGCTTAAAAAGCCCGCTTTCGTTTTATTACAGGAGTTTTATTAGGTGATTAGTTTTAACAATCACTTCGACAAATCTGTTCCCAAAATAATGTGTTTTCAGTGGTCCATCAGGCGGGGGTTTTGTGAAAAGGATTGTCGAAGTGTTTTAAGAAACTAAACTGTCAATCAACCTCTGGTAAAAGACCGAAGGTTGGGCTCTGCATTAACTACGCAGTTTAGAACGCGGTATGCACTCAATGTGAGTTATACATCGTCAAATTAATAATAACAAAATCATTTTCTTTTTCTTTTATGATGTATAATTTCAAGACAAGGTTAAACCGTACCAAAGTAATTTTATAAATAGCGCCAGGTTCATAAACAAAACAGCCACAGTGAGTATCATCATTGACCTCCTCCTCCTTTCGTCGACCTACTATGGAAAATGTAAATACATCTGGTGACCATTTGGACAATGATATATTCTAACATGTGTGTGCTACAGTTGCAAGACTAATCAGACCATTCTGCAAATAAGATTTCGCATGACTAAACGGGTTATTTACAAGCACACAAGTTTTAAATCGGAAATGACACAATAAAGAAAAAACACACCATATTAACAGGACATAAAGGAGTATAACAAAACTCGGCTTAGCAGATACCACGTATTAACATAAATTATTTTTTTCCTCGAAGTTGTGTCAATTAGAAATATACGCTGAATACGGACGTATTTTGAAATGTATGTCAATTTCGGATTTGTTCTTAATCAGACTATTCAACGGCAACTGTGAGCCTACTATGACCGACAACACACTGTTTGAATCGTGAGCTCGCACTGTGGTTGAATTCAACAAAACGCGCATGAATTAATATTTTACTAACATTGGCAAAATAATGTGACAAAATATGGTTAACATAAACATCATTAAACCTAAGCCGCCCTTCTATATCATTATTATTATTATTATTATTTAACGTTGTTGTTTTTTTAAATATGAAAATTCCACAAAAGAGTTATGATGATTATAGCTTGAACGTGCGTATTAAGGCTCGTTGTATCGTTCATATTCTAAACTTCGGTTATATTTAGTTAAGCTTATTTTTCAATGAGACGAATTCGATGAACGACAAGGGATTTACTTCAAAGACATCTGAGAGCTGTTACTTCTAAGACATACTTGACCTTATATTTTTTCTACATTCTGTCAATTGAATTTCGACACCTAAGTATTTCCACTTAACAATACAACAATAAACCCCTTTATAGTAGAAATGTTACCCTTTTAGCTTCGATGAACTGGCGTCTTGGAATGAACAACATGTGACTTTACATCGAGGTGCCATTGTTTCTAAACCAAAGCTTTTGTCAGAAGAATACAGTATGTTTTATTATTTTGTTTTAAAGCGAGCGGCGGGGATTCAAACTATTCTCAAAAGATCAGAACTTGTTGAAGGTTTCGATGATTTAGCTTCAATCTAGCAAAGAGGCATGTATCTTCCTAATTAACATTAAATATGAAGTTCCCGCATTTATTTAAGTTCGTATTGTAAAGTTATATGATTTGACTTGATTTTACGACCCATAATTGGAAGAAGATGCTATTCCTTACAATTCACAAACGATCCTGCGCTTACTTAAATGTTCAATAACATGAGAACGTCTGTTTATCCACTGTAGTCTGTATATTTGTCTGCATATTCGTACAACTGGCCTTACCAAAAATGAAATTAATGCCCTTTCTGGACCTGACTGCCATTCATTTTGCAGAACTTGAATCAAACATTGATTGATTGCATCGTCGAGAATATCAAGTTATTCTAGCACATTATTGACAGCTTGCATGTCATTGACCTTAGGCAAACACTTGTACATAACACTTAAGATCAGAAGCCAATGTAAAAACATTCTTATAAAGCAAATATAATTTTTTGGTCGGATCTCTGTGGCTACGTTCGAAACTTCGTGCACAACAAACCCATTTCTTGGTTCATTTGTTCATTCAAAGACTAATTCCTTACTCCACCCAGTCACCGTCGAAACGTTACAAAAATCATTGTACGATCTTAAAATACCGTTATAAAACAAAACAAAAAGTGTAAAATGTAGTGTTTTATATAATTGCGTATCTTTTTAGTAAGTGGAACAAATAAAACATCTAATAAAGGTATTTTTAGTATTATGGTTTGATTTGAGTCTTGTTTTCTTTAACAGGTTTTAATTTGACTTAGCTTGGCTGGTGTCTCGTGAAATCCGAATCTCTAATAATTTGTTCGAATCTAATTCAACCTTTTAGATCTAAATTCAGTACTTATTAACAGATCGTATTTCAATTACTCAATATTGAAATAAAAGTCAAGGCTAAACTTATGAAAGCCAGGGAGATGTGAAAACACAACGGGCACTGAGTTAAATGATTAACGGTTTATATTGTATTTTTGTATCTTCGAATCATGTACATCAAACACATGTATACTTATGTGATAACAGTTGCTCTCACGTTTTCTATAGTGGGTAAGAATTTTCTATATTTTTTTTGTTTAATCCACTTGCTATTTATGTAAGGGCCAAACCACTAAACCTATCTAATTTACGTCAGGTAAAAGACCACCATTATTATGTGATAACTCATATTATGTGTATAATACCACCTTTCCTATGTGATAATGTATACATAAGTATATGTCCACCTTTTCATCTATGTTTATAAGAGCACCATTCTTATGTGATGAATGTGCGTATAAAACCACGATGGGATAGGATAGTTTCAACTATGTTTGCAAAACTACCGTTCCTGTACAGACGCAATGTCTCTAAATAAACAAACACACTCACAATTGAAAAACATATTTATTGAATTGAGTACCTAGTAGCACTCGGAAATATATAAAAAAATTGCAAAACAAAAATTCAACTCCATTCAAATTTCTCACTTGATTAAGTTCAAAGTGTTTCTACCGGACAAAGCTCTTTTCCAGTTTAAGCAATCATTACCAAAGATCTCTATACTTATCTTTCTACTTCTTTCCAGAAAAAAATGCTTTATACGATGAATGAAAAAAAAATCAGATATCTTGATTGTTAACAATTCACAACTTCCTAAAAATCCTTATAAAACATATATGTATCTGACTTTTCAGATTGTTATATTCATACAATAATTCATACAAAGTTTCAACAGACATTGGTTCGTTTTCAATGACAGTTGTTTTTTTCAAAATCCTGTTAATAGCTTCCAAAACGTTTTCAACTAACTTTGAATATGTGGGAGATACTATCCCATTTATTTCACTATACCATTTCATTGCATAGAAAGCAGCAAGAACTTGACTTGGTGAATTAACGATGCCAAATAAATTGCTATTATGAAAGCCCCATAGGGCAAATCGTCCATACCTTCTAACCCATTACTCGATGTCCACTTCTAAAATAGCATAACGGATCCATGATAATTTAGTACAGGTGCAATCTGCCGTTAATTTTTTTTTTAAACTGGAAATATGTGTGCTTTGCCCGCCAAAGCTTATCAGTATCATCAATTTCTCAATTTCCTTCCCATGAATCTGTAAAAAACCACATGTATAAGGAAACAATTGGAATAAACCATATAAAATTGACAAATCCTCATCCTTACAGTTATTTTATTTTATTTTTCTTAAGATTGCACAATTACTCCCAAATAAGATTTACCACATTTAATACAATTGTTTTACTATACCAAAAAGGATGAATGAATGTCGAAACTCAAGGTACTTATGAAGGGTTCCTAGTTTACTTTGAATGAAAGGTGTAAAAAACACGGTTTTTCTCTCTCATGAGACGAAAGTAGATCACAGTAATTATTTTAGCACTCACCAATCGCAAAATATTTTGGCGTTTTCAGCTATTAAATACACGGTTATTAAGTTGTTATCAGTAATAAATAATTACCATAAATGCATTTTTTGAGTAAGTAGATGAAGGTTAATCATTAAAAAAGTTATGTTTCTTATACATGTGTATGTATTGATTTTGAATAAGAGTGTTACTTTAACAAATGCAAGTTTTTTGCCGTTTTACAATAGAACGTGCATTCTATTTGTCGATTTTTGCTTTTGAAAAATGACAATACACTTGTAATGTCTTCAAACTTCAGATTGTTTCCAGAAATGTTTATTTTCTTCTCATAAATCTAAAAAACGGTTTTGCTTCCAAAACTTTGAATATATACAGTTAAACACCATATTTAAGGAAGTAATGAACTGTTTTGTATTTGGCAACGATGTGTGTATTTAAAGAAATTGCTTTTTCATGACATACAATTTGAAGTAAATTCGTCTAAATTCCCCTGAAACTGATGCTACTAAATTACTTTTGTCCTTGAGGAAACATTTGTTTGTTGTAAATGCATCAAAGTTAGTGTCGCAGGCCGAAATAAGTCGGTTTATTGACACTGAATTTCTGTTTGGGATCAAGCATCAAACATATATAACACGAAGAGACTGGGAGTTGTCTGTCAAGCATTGTTTATACTGTACATAAGTGGATCTCTTCCCTTTTTATAGTAACAAGTATTTCAATATATTGCTATAACCATTTCCAAAAGCGTTCGATTACCCATAATTCCTCGAACAGACTCCCAAAGGTCAGCATTACAGAAATATGCGCATGAGCCCAAAAGACGAGATGCGCGCTATAATGCAAGCTAACATAGTCAGAACCTCCCTTAGGGTTCCTTCATTTGTTTGTATTGTCTTAGAAAGTACTTTTGTAAGATGATGCGTTAGAACATACTTATTCATTTTTACAGGGTGTGAGTCTTAAACGCTACAGAGGTGCAATGCTCAAGGCAGCTATGTAAGAAACAGGCCACTTAACATGATTTGCAACGAATATCCCAGTGGAGTAATCGCCTGGAAGTTGATAATTCCCTTGATGAACACGTTCTAGGTGTACGTTTTCGAACATACATTTTAAATGCGCAAGTACAGCTTAAATAGATGAAGGATAGCTGGCACCTGTTTGTTCTTGTATTTCAATAAACAATTGCTGAGAGAAATACTCCTATTGTAAATGACGTCCAATTAGAGCATTGAACAAAACATCCAATTATAATGTTGCCGACAGACGCAAATTATGAGAAATGATACTGAAAATATTCTTAGAGGCGGACAACACCCGCAAGTTCCTTTATGTCGTTTGTGTTCCGGAAAGGTCATGATAATTAGCGGGAAGTTTCTTGGATTTAAGGGACAGGTTTTACTATTATTTAGTAGATATATTTCAGTGCATAATTGCGTACCTGTTTTCAACCAGTTGTATCACTTACAAAATAATAATAATAATAATATTGGTGTTCTTTTTAAACGAGCCTGGCACAAGAGCTATACATAGAACGTATTCTTAATACTTTGCAGAGGTTGTTGCAAAAGGTCGTAAGTACCTCTTACAAACTTTATGTACTTGAGTGTCGAATGCTTTGCGTACTGAGTATATTTATGAATAACTACAGAAACAAGCACAGTAGTCGAAAGTTTGAATATAAACCCCGTTTAATGACACAGGGTCAACCAACGACAAAGACATAGGACACAAAAACAAACAATCACCGACCACAAACATGGAATTGCAGCTCAAAACTCCACAAACACTGCATATATACTGGATTGTAATTGACCTCCTTGTAACGGTTGGTAAAACGTTAATTTACACGTGGTGTGCACAACCTCACTCTTATCCAAACAATACCGAATAAAGTAAAAACGTAAATGGTAAATCTTATCACAGTATGCATTAACTTGAGGAGACTTAATAATAAAACAAATAATAAAGTAATAGGTAAACCCTAAGTACTTCTAAGATTAGGGATTCCGACTCTGTATGCATACGAAGGAGTAACTAGATATATGATGTAGGTATTATTTAATACGTGGTGAGTTAAAGGTTTATGGAGACTTAAGAACTTGGTTGAAAATATGCGTCTCTTTTTCCTAAAGAAATCAAGTACTTTTGAGCTGAAAATGTAGACACAGTCAATTTTTCCCTTGAATACATGAGTTGTCGTTCTTACCATAATGATTGTCTCGTCATTAAATAAACGGTGTTTCTTTTGACATTAAAAAATGTAGACACAGTCTATTTTTTTAAAGAGTTGTCTTTCGTACGTTTGTTTTCGCAACGTTTCTGGGCAAGTACTAAAGTGCTGACGAGTTAGCTGACGATATAGAAATAGAGTAGAGTTGCTGACCAATTGCTGACCATATAAACAAAGAAGGAAAAAAAATGTTTTGATTTTTTAAGACTTATTTCGTTTAATTTATTTTATATACTCCTTAAAGTGTACGTAAAGACGGATGTTTGTGTATTTTTATTGAAAATGGCAGTTCATTGAAATGAATTGAGAAGTATGTGTTTGCTGGTTTGGTGAAAAGATGAGAAGATATCACAATTACTTTTTTAGGTGTTTCATTTACAATTGTTTGAACCAATTATTTTAATTATAAATGTAGCTTTAAATGTTAGCCTCACAACTTGTGGAAAACAAACTATCTGCACTACATCAAAGAACGATCAAAAGAATGTTGTTTGCCAATCCATTATTAATCATTTTAATACAAAAATGATTTCTCTTTAATCTTTTGTATTTTCGAAGTTATTTTTGCTTTCAATGGTTTATACAAAAGAACTAGTTCATGTATATTGAAATGAATTACTTTAAACCCATTGACAGCTGTGCTTTTGCAAGTACTATAACATTGGTTTGCCTTATTTATGTCTTCTCCCGAGTAAGCAAGAGACATATTGATTTAGTGCTGTCCGTCTGTCACAAAACTTTCTCCCCTGTAAAACTTATAGTTGTACTGAAACCTGGAAGAAGTGTTTAATATAAACTGTAATTGTGCATAAACTAATGTTTTACCAAAATAGGTCTCGTTGAATTCCTTCATAGCCTTGACTCAACATCAGCCATCATCAACTTCAAAATATTTACATGGTAGATCTGTTTGTGGGCCCGCTGTGATACTTTGTATCACAGTTTTTCTTGTTTGAAACTATAAAAACCCTACACAGTCTACCTTAGTAAACAAATGGTTTAAAACTATGTGATCATGGAGTTTCATCTTGAAAAGCATCATTGTACTAAAACTGGGAACAAACAAAGAAACATTAGTAAAAATAAAATCACAACATCATTTGCTAAATACATTTTGCAAATGATCATCCAAAATATTTTTTTGAAACAAAATGTCGTCACTACCTGAAACATTTCTAGCGAGCCAAGAATGGTTTGAAAGATAACACGAATCTGCACATTTTTATTTAAAAAAGTTGTTAAAACGATATATCTGTGAGAGTGCAGCTTTAAAACATCACCATAAAAATCAGGATAAGCAAAACTGTTAGTAATAAGCGTTTTAAGACTGCTATTATACTATTATATTTTAAAATTAAAGTTGCACTCTCACAGATTGAACGTTTTTGAACTTTTTTTTAATTTTTTGTCTTTGAACGAGCCAATTTTTGCAAAAATCCATGGAAACCAGTGATATAAGACTGCTGACGAAAATTATATCGCAGAGTTTTATACATAAGTGAAGAAATTGATGTTTGATTCATTTTTCTTAAACCGTGAGTAACGGTTTAAGCCCTAACGCATTAATTTTTGAACGGAAATATGAAAATCTACGATCTGATTTTTTGTCAGCAATCTTATATCATTGGTTTGCAGATATTTACGCAACATAAAAAAGTTGTAAAGATGGTATATCTGTGTGAGTGCAGCTTTAAAACTCATATCATAATTTTATAATCAACGAAAAAAAGGGAATTTAAGTTGGAAATGGTAAAGATGTCCGCCCCTCACCCAATAGGCAATTTGTTCGATCCAAATGAGAGGTACATTCTCATGACCTCTCCAGTAGGTATAAGAGTACTGGTTTCTTATAGAAACTTATAGATACTTGAGTCTGATCTTTTTAAACTGTCATCTTCTATCACAATCGAGCTTAAACACATAAATATAAACTAACATTTGTCATTGATTTATTCGATATCAGAAAACTATTCTCTGTTTTAAATGGCGTTTGAAACTGTGTTACATGCCGTAGTGTCAATAGTCTATTGTAGTAATTAGATTTCTATTCTAACAAGATTGAACTACATTCGTATGATAACCTCTGGAACTTGCGCAATTACATTACTCTTATTCAAATTCGCCACGTGTTCACATCGACGAGTTTGTCATCAACATATATTTGTTTATAGCGCGCTGGAATCATTACATAATTTGAACTAAAACTAACTCGTGTGCTTAACAAATATAATATATGAAGTCGTCTGCATATTTGAGAAAATGAACCAATTCATTTATGTAAGATGATCAAGTTCATTATTGCAAGTATAATATTATATCGTTGTTGAGTTATCGTTAAGATTGTCCGATCACAAGCTTTTATATACAACAAACATAAACAGGTATAGAAAAAAATGATGGCGGTCATTACTTTGTCATCACCGGCGTTTCGAACAAAGCCATCGTAAAACTTTCTGTAACGAATAATCCTTGTGAGTAAAATCAAGTCACTCTAAAATTGAATACAGAAGCGAATGGTTCTCGATTGAAAAGAACTGCATATATTCCTTTTGTAGAAACGTATGAACGTATTTTAAGACTAAGCATTTAAAAGCTTTTTTATAGGCTAATACAGGCGAAGCCGGTCCGCTGCGTGATAATCAAGGTGTCTCATTACGGACCGATAATTAATCGAGGGACAAAATGCGCACGAGGGCCAATGAGCACGCAATGGACGGTTCGGCTTCGCATTTTATTTACCTCTTAAATAGGTATGCTGTTAATGCTGTAAGTTTACATATATTATCCGTTGTCCGGTTAGCGTAGTGGTTAGCGCACTCGCTTCTCACCTAGGCGACCCGAGTTCGATTCCCGGCCTGGGCGCATGTGAGTTTGGTTAGTGGTCACCAAGCTGGACAAGTGGGTTTCCTTCGGGTTCTCCGGTTTCCCACACAACACAAGACCTCACTCTCGCGCAACATCGGCCTAACGAGAAAGACTTAGTATAAGCTATCATAGCTTCCTTCACAATTGTTGTAAAATATATAATGGTTAAAGTAAACGGATTACGTAGTTTACACTGTACTCCATTAATCATCCTGTCACCATTTTAAAAAGCGAATATTGAATTCACGTCCAAATAATCCACTGATAATCGAAAGTCGCCCCGGTCCGCAAATCTCATGATCTCCAAGTCATGTGATATTATATATAGCAACATATGTATTAAATCTTAATATTGTAATATGTATCACAAACTTCGTCAAAAGGACGAAATGTAGCTCTGCGAGCTGTCTTTTTTCTAAAATAAGCAGCGAATTGAAAACCAAACTTAATTCACATTTGATATTTTGTGAAATTTTGGAATGTCACATGTACGAAGCATGTCATGAAAGTGACATTGGTCAAACTGCCTTATATTTTAAAGTATTTAAGTTTAGAAAGCAGCACGGTCTTGCTGATGTTTGGCCGTGGAAACGTGGAAACGTGGTATTGATCACTCAAGGAAACACAGAAAACGTGTTTTGCGTCAAAAGCGATTTTTATACATCGCTATGTGGTGATTTTCTGTTTAATGAGATGGTTTTGTTGCTGGGAAAAAAGAGTTTACGAATAAAACCTGATTCGATGTAAAATTGCTGTTCTAACAAAAATATCATTCAGTAACTTTGTTTGTTTCAATTTTAGTCGTTTAATTTGTCAAATATTCAACGCGTGAGCCTTGTCAGCATTAAAGTGGTCGACAACTTTTCTTTAAAATTTTGAAAATGTTACTTTTGAAAAAAAAGTCAATTTTGATAATGTGTTTTATCGGGTAAAAAGAACGTGAAAAAAAAGAAAGTAAAAAAACACAACACAATAATGTATTTTTCTCTATGCTTCTCGGTATGCTTGATTGGTCAAAGTAAATTAGTATACCTATAGAACAAAGTGTCGTCTATTTTGTATTAATTAAGACCGAATTCTTTGATGATCTTGCAGGGATCCTTCGTATGGAATAAGCGGAAATATTGCTTAGATATACAAAGAGCTTCTGGACAAAACACTAATTCATAAGACAAAAGGTACTAGTAAGGTTAAAATGAAACATTTCAACTATTTGTTTGGTGAAATCTGTTCAGGCAAAAATTAATACTCTCAGATAAAATCATATTGTTTTTAATTTGTTTCATTTAAACATATTGTGTTCCCTTTATAAAGCTACCCTTTATAGTGTTTGTAATCGCTTTTCTTAAGTAAAACAATAATGGCTCCAGGACCGCTATTTTCATGCAGAAATATCCAAATGAAGTAAACAGACAAAATGGAAGAGAAGCAAGTGTGGAGTGACACACTCCTATTGATTTAACCAAAGAGTTATTTTAACATGAATTAAATATAATATGTTTATATATATTTTATTCGTATATGTTGTATTCCGACGTTGTGTGTATCTTCTTGTAAGAGTATGTACTATGTAGGGCCCTGGACCTATAAAATCATCTTTTAATGGTTGGCTGCTGCGTGTATTTCCCTGTTGTTTCTATTTTGTAATTAAATTGTTGTAAGCTGTAAATTGAATTGCTGACATTACATTATTTAGATCGGCATTTATGAATTAATTGCACTTCGAGGGCATTTATGCGATCTTGAATGGTCATGAAGCATAATCTTGCGACATTTGAGTGACATTTTGTAAAGTAATGAAAAACATGAGCATTTGAGCGCCTGCATAGAATTATTATGTTTTTGATGCAGTTAATGCAAAATTCAGCAGCTATGCATGTATTTGAATTGAAATATATTCGCATTTTCAGTGGAAAAATCGTTCTGTTAAATGGGTCAATATTAACAGGCCAGTAATTCGTCGATGAAAGTTTATATACAATTAGTAACAAAGTAACCGAAAGGTATTGACTGTTTTTGAGCATTTATATATTCAAACTTTTTTATTTACTATAATTGATACTTTAACTTCGGGTTGAGGTAATTGTAAAACATTTTACATGTTTTAAGCAACAATGTTCATATTCATGATTCTTTTATGCACATTTAGGTAGCAGCATTATTTATTTCATGCAAACACATTTTGATGTATTTGTAATCTGCCTTTGATGTCGTGTGATGTCAAATGCGCATGACCCTTGTACAAACATTTGTTATATTCTCTCTTAAAAAGTGTGTCTATGATTTAAACATTTGTGAACAACGACATTACAAAAGTATATATATTCTTTAACTGTAACAATTTCTTGACAAATTCAAAGTCATTGCAAGGCCACAGTATATCCAAACTAATTTAGATACTCTTAATGTCAATCCAATTCTTTTCACCCTATCACCACATAGCAAGATTCAAAAGTGAATACAAGTCACTCTTTAAAATTCGCGTTCTCTCAATGCAAATAGTTTATATAAGAAATAGTTATAGATTCTACTAATTGTACTCGATTGTGCTATTGCGAACATACACTCTAAAATAATTTCCTTGAGAATATTGAATAATAAATTTTATCGATATAAAGAACAAATCATGTTCAAAAAAAGGTAAACGTAAGTAACTTTGAATTTCAAAAAGCTGTTTTGTGGGAAAATGAGTTAAGCTTGGAAAAGGATATTATCTTGAATTTGGCGACTCTTTAAAATTTATCTTCCACCTACTTTGAAAAATGATGTTTCTTGATATTGCGCCATGTCAAAATTTTCTCTACCGACTGATCGGTAAATCGAAAGGAGTTGATTATTGTCTAACTTAGATTCATTTGGGTTTTTTGGTACTATATCATCGATGAATTAAACACACTGATAAATTATGAGCAATAACCTAACTACATTTCTTACTCTAACAACTCTCGAAATTTGACCTAACAATTATAATAAAATTTATATATGATATTTGGTTCGAATTCAGTACAAGAATTAATGGTTAAATTTGTAAAGCGGATTTTCTAGAAAATTCTTGAATATATGGCGCAAAACTGCAAGGCTTAACCCTCATCCATTTGTTTTGTATGTGTTTTTGTTATTTTCTTTGTCTTGATAATTGTCTAACAGTAATATCAAGGTATTGGTTGGGCGTCTAGGTTCGTCCCAATGGTTTTATGTTTAGATCAATTTAATTTCTTGGAAACATTACACGATATACCTATACTTTCTCCTTCTGTGGATGGAATCATTAATAAAATGGAACTATTTTTATATTGAATAAGCAGACATTCGTTATACTGCACTATTAACGTTACCACAAAGTCAGATAGATTCAATATGCTCAAGCATTGAGATGTTTGCATTATACCAATCTACAAATTATATATTCTTACACGTACATTAAGAATTCTGTTTCAGTTACATGTTAATGTTCTCAAAATGTCACTTTCAATAAGTTGCCTTTTTAAACAAAATAATGCTTTTTCGTCAGTATCGCACTTGAGGAAAATCATAGATGAGTCCACACAGAAAAGGCTACCGGGCGGGCCAAACGCACGATTCCTTAAAAGAGTTAACACATACATTTATATATGTTATCTTCCAAAACAGTAAAGACAATTTTCACATAATCAGCATTATAATAAACCCCATCGGGTAAAAATCATGTATTTAAATAATTTGTTTTGGGTTGCTGACAGTTTCTAGGGTAGATGTAAAAAAAT
Source organism: Mya arenaria (assembly GCF_026914265.1). NCBI lineage: Eukaryota > Metazoa > Mollusca > Bivalvia > Myida > Myidae > Mya > Mya arenaria. The sequence goes on from NC_069126.1 coordinate 74,932,595, forward strand.
TGTGACAAAATTTGCATTTAGCTACCATGACTACCAAAGTATAATCTAACTTCATAAAAACTGTGACATTTTATATACTAATTATGACACGTGTGTAATTACGTTTTCATAAACAGTGTACACGTAAACATCTCATGTCAACGAACATCTATAATTCAACAGGGGTTTTAATGATTATGCTAAGAAAAGTACGTAATGTAGGCTATTTTCTTGTGTACTTCAGCCAAGTATTATATGCCATCATTGTAATATGAAGCAAATACATTCATGGCATTTCACATCAGTAGATTAACGAATGGTTGTGTTAAGAAATAAATTTTACCATTAAAAAGGATTCAATATTTGTTGTTTTTAATGGACTCGGTAACATTCAAAACACTATCTCTAGGCTTGCGTGACATAAACACGTCATATAACTGGTTCCCGTTTTACAGAGTCGGAACCCCGTGTGACTGGGCGAAAATACCAGCGATTGTCTATTCGCATAGTGCCAGTACCGAGATGAATTGTCCAGATCATGATTATGACGTTAATGTTGTATGTCTGTCCATATAGCAAATATTCTGAAACGCCTGATCATATTCAGATAGGCTATGATTCCTTAACTCATGGTTCCCAGTTAATGGTTTATTAAAACCGTGATTTCTTCCGTTTAAAAAGGGTCTGTTAAATATGATAAAAGGGCAAAGAAATGTTCATTGAATCAATGATTTTATATCAAATATCCGATTTACGAGTTGCAGGCATGCAGACTTTTGAATTGGAAAATAGGTTTCCATATTCAAACTCTAACACCGTTTTCCAAGAACTGCAGTTTTTATTAAGAATACTATTATGATCATTTCCAAGAAGGCAACAATGACATAATCACTTTATCTGATTTACAGCGCTGCGACATTAAAACTGATCATTGCATAGCGTGTTCGCATCATACTTCTATTATGGATAAGTAGAACGTCTGGTCTCTATTGCCATTTTCATATTGGGGGTATATTAGCACAGTCGAATGAATCACTTAAAACAAACGTTTCAAGATGGTATTATGCTTTAAATTATGGCATAATCAAAATATAAATACTACACAAATCGATTGAAAATGCATACGCTTACATTTTTCAATTGTGTGAGCTGTTCAAAATCCATTTTAGTGTAAATCGACATTGAAGTACAGATGTGATGGGCATTCGCGCACCATTCGTTTTTATGCTCCGAGCGATATTCGCGAGAATGACTACATTCGCAACATGCACGATATTCCTGAAGCAATAACGAAACGAACGCTTTACAAACGAATATGAAAATAGCAGATTGAGTTTCATTGAAAATGTTTATTTAGACATCCTTGTAACGGTTTAAGGGCATTATTTCGTGAACATAAATACGCCCCCAAAACAGTGTCTCTCAATTTTGCCGTCTTTGAAATCGAGATAGTAGATAATAAATCAAAAAGAAAGAAAAAAGATAAGGGTCGATTTCTGCAATGTCACGCATGTGTAATTTTATATATATTTCACTTAAGCCCACTATATTCATTTTTTATTTAACAAAGTCAACGTGCATGTTCTTTTATGTTCTTAACAATTAATATTCCTAAAGCTTTTATGTTCTTAACAATTAATGTTCCTAAAACGATACTTTCCACGGTGGAGCATCATGGCCACTCTATGATTGTTATCAACCGTCAATATCGACGTGATTTACCCTTGATGCATGTATTATTTGAAGAGTTAATATATTTCTAAAGTCATAAAAAAATCCCTTGCATACCGATCTAAATTCAGTTGACAGATTAAACAAAACGTTCAAGGATACGAATTCCATCTTTACAAGGAATCGAATCACCTTGTCTGAATTATCTGCCCCTCTGAATGGAACGCAGGCTTTTTTTTCATTCAAGGCAAATGCAAAATTGATAATTACAATAATCAGATAATTAAAATGACATTTACTGATTATCTTTTATTGATGCTGTTTATATTGACCGCAAATTATTTTATTACCTATTTAACTGTATACTATTAATGACCAGTTTCATTGATAATTTATTTTGTTTCAAGCATACGTATATCATGGCATAGTATGTTGCCGTTCTTATATGGTTAAAATTAACAATGTTAGTTTCGCTGAGTATATAAAAGTACATGTCACAATTCTTTCAACTCCGGTTGTATATACTAGTTCATAATAAAAAAAAACAGACCTTAAAGGCCTAGTTTAAGGAATGTTTAGTATGATAATCCCCTGCTGTGCATCACCTGCTAATTGTACTGGTGTCAGAGTAGGGGCCATTTCCCTGTGTATTCGTTTTATTGGCCCAGGGCCATTAAGGGTCAATTTCTATAATAAAACTTCTAAAACTGGACAGCATGTTACTCACTCAGATCAGAGATCTGATAAGAGGGATAAAGGCAAGTAGATAAAGATCAATAAATTGAGGTTGTGTACTATACAGTTTTTTGTTGTTTTTTTGTTGTTGTGTTTGTTTGTTGTTGTTTTTTTTTTTTTTTTTTTTTTTTTTTTGGGGGGGGGGTCACTTATAGAAGGCTTAAACTAGGCCTTTAACCAATCTTTTCTTAAGCATGTAAAGACGGATACATGTATTATGCTTTCTGGGGATTAAACCAAAACATAGAAAAACACATGACTTTCGAAAATCACGTTTTGCAACATCGATCCAATGTTTGTACTGATATGGTTCCAAATTAGCTGGTTATTAATAATTGAAAAAAATATCAAGTAAAGATGGATGGGCATTCTGAACCATTCAAGTTCACTGACTGTTGTTAAGATCATAATAAATGACAGTAAAGTAGAATGTGATAACAGCAGAAAAACACAATAACTAATTTTTAAATAATGAAAGTCCTATTGCAATATTCCAAAACTTATTAGACAAGCGCTGTATGTAATTCGTTTTGAAAAACAATGCAATTACTTGTACGGCAATACTTTCAATTTCCATTGTACTCCAAAAATTGCACAGTATAAAATTAACAGTAAAAGATTAAACGTACGTAGCTTTATCACTTAAATGTTGAAAACGTCCTTCGAAAACAATAAGGAGACAAATTATTAGCCAATGATGACAGAAATTGCGGTAAAGACGGAAATATCTGCTTTCAAACGAATATATGGCATCTGTAAAAGTAAAGACACGTAAAGGAAAATAATAAATTACCATAACAGATATTCTGTAATATAAGTGTTGTATTTACTATATTTGTCATTTTGTTGTGTTTTTTTCTGAAATATTTTGAAGACTGTTATTATCACATCACGTCTTATTCAGTTCGTTCATTTAAATATAATCCAGTTAAACACGAGATTATAAGTATCTTCCATGGCCGAGAGTGTAAGATCCGACCCGAGCGTAGGGTCTTTTGCGGAACCGAGGTTGCGAGGAATTGCATCTTACACGAGCGGCTATGGTAGATGCTTTTTCTCCCACCTCAGTTAAACAAAATTAAGTAAAAATGTATTTTTGCTGGAACTCTTTTGTGCTTAGTGAAAATAATTGCGTATGGATATGCGATAGCACGTGGTTGTCATGGATATCCGCGCAGTGATCCAGTTAATGTTAATAGTCAAATCGGACTTTTAAAATAGTTCTAAGGAGAATGAAGCATTATTTCTTGAATGGTGCGTAAAAACTGTTTTATGGTGACATTTGAAGCGAGAAATAATTAATCAGCATTCTAAATATTACCATAAGACAAGATTTCCTTGATGCTACTGACGACAGTCTTCAACATTCGAGGTAATTGCAATGTGGTGACCATTTAAAAGGAGTTCCATACGGGCATTTTATTTTCGCCCGTGGGCAAGATAAGAATATCTAGCATGGTTAAATTATTGGATTTACTTATCTGAGGTGGGAGAAAAAGAGGAGCTTATGTGACATGCCCCCTTTGCAAATCAAAGATAGTTTACGATGTGGAAACTATAATTATTTTCCAATCCGATTTTGATATCATTACTACATGACAAATGAGCAAACTTATCTCCGGCAAAGCAAAAAAATATTCTCAGCTTGTCTGATTCATTCTTATCACAGTTATTTCTCCATCGAGAAATATCTCGCTAAACTGCAAACAAACATATTAAAAATGATTGTCAAATGAATAATAGAGCAAATATTAAAAATGTGCCATATTTTGTTGCGTTTTCGTTGCTTTCGCTACACATTTACTCTATATCGGAAAGGCCTGTTTTATATATAGCGTGGAATTCAACATTTCATTTAATTTCTACCTTCAGTTATCTTTTTCAAGTGCACTTGACGTTTATTTAAAAGACGAAACATTTTTGAAACAAAGAAATTAATTTTCAACTATGTACCGTATTGGTGAAATATGTACAGTACTTTTCCGTCTGAAAAACGTTATTATAAATTGTCTATCATTTCATCGATTAATAACTTGCTGTTAATATTGACCATTTTGAAGAACATTTTTTCAAACTTGAAATGTGAAAAAAGTTCAATTCAAATACCAACAATGCTGCTGAGTTTTGCAAACACTGCACCAACGCCTAATCTAATAATAGTGTGTCGATGTTATAATTCCTCTTATTCCGCTGGAGGTCTTCTCTACAAGATCATTATTCGGTCATTATGCTCCGACTTGCCTTACTCTCAAAAACAAACTTTTATATGAGAGTTAGTTTACTCATCGTCGCCGAGCTTAAAATTAATAGGAATACTACTGGAGTAGAGATAAACTTTAAAAAATAGCTTTAGTAAATTTACAAAAGAATAAAAATCGTATGTATTTAAATGGTTACTACATGCCAAAACCGGTATTTGCGTGATTATTAGCCCTTGTGCTTATTACCTGCCTCGCCTTCGTGTCGGTGCACTCTGAGACACTCGAATTATCACGCAACGGACCGGTTTCGCCATTTATTAACCTCTAGAAATGTACTTTATTTGCATTTTGTGTATATACAATCATGTTTTTGTACATAAGGAAACATGCATTTTATTGTAATCGAGAACCAGTCGTTCCTGTATTTCATTTTAGAATATAGACAAATTATAATCTCAAGAACTATTCCATAGCCCAGTTAACGCGTTTGGATGTAAACGGTTGTAAAAGACAGTTCAACGATTTTTGGGTAAAGGTTCAAACTGCCGGTGGTGACAAATTATGATCGCTTTCACTTTTTTTTCTTTATGTTTACATGTTTGTTGCTTATAATAGAATTTATTCAGACAATCGTATAACTAAGCAACGATACTATATTATAATATAATAAACAACTTTATTATTTGAAATAAACGCAATATTTCATTTTTCTCAAACATGCTGATAATTTCATATATATTTGTAAATTGAATTTTTAGTTCATATTATGTAATACTTCCAGTGCGCTACAAACTGAAAAACGAAATTGGCGACAACAGCACATGGCGGATGGGGATATATGTTGCGAATAAGAAAGTTAGAACCTACTTCAGGATGTTAACTGAGCTTACTTTAATGTAACAAGAACCACCCAGCCTTCACCCATTAAATGTTAAAAATATTGTCACACGGACGACTTATTATGAAAGTTTACGTTATTAGGAAACAAACATAGGAAATTTCATAATTTACCTCTTACATGATATTAAAATATATTTGGCTACACAATAATTCTCTGATTTACTTTGATTTCTTACTAAATCAATATTTGTAATACATAATTTAGTAAATCATGCAGGAAAATAAGCTACTTTAGGCCGCACTTTACTGCTTTACATCATAGTCTTTAAACACTGTAACATTGTAAGCTTTCATGCTGTTTGCGGACAAGGTGGTAAGATATTTTGAAGAAGATTTAGTTATTGTGTTAATATCTAAACCTTAATGTGACATAGAACATTCAATGTCATTTTCGGGTAGTTTTGATTCCTTTTTCAGAGACATCTGTAAAGCGTGTGAAACAGAAAGTTGAATTGAACCAACTCATTAATTGCACCTTGCCGACATGCACACTTAGCAAACAGAAGATCGTCAACGATGCGGAAACTGTAATTAAGATTTCCAACCCGATTATAATGTCGGTATTACATGATATTATTTGCCGCGTAACTTTGGCGCTGCGGAAATATCTGACTTTTATTATGTATTTGGCTTAATCATTATACATGCGTTTGGTCCTGATTGGACGGAAATACGTGCATGTGTGTTCTGAACAATTGCATTCGAAAACGTAACTAGAATGCAAACACATTGACCAAACGATAGTTACACGATGTTCACACCAAACAACACAAACAGAAAACATTTGTATACAAATAATCTTAATAAAATTAAGAGCAACTGCCTTGGACGAACAGTTCACTGGCGAGGTTACGGAGTGTATGGACCTAATCTGACATGTGTTCATTTATCAACAATAGTGAATTGCATCATATCTTTAAAACAATTGCATTACGTACTCTGAATTGTATTGCTTCGTCTGCTGATACAGTTGGAATCTCTAATCAAAGAAATACTTAGGATTTGCTTATCATTGTTTACAAGTATTTGTTTTATTTCTAAAGTTCCTCAAGTAAATACTTGAATAGGATTTTCCATTCTCGTTTGTTCTCTATTCGGGTTTGATGTGACACGTGTGGATGCACAACAGGATAATTGGCAAACTTTTTAAAATAGCTGCCTTGTGCATTCCACCTGTAAAATGAATATTCCTAAAGATATTGAACTGTTTTAATTAATACGGGCTCTAAACCGATTGAATCTCGGCAGAGCCCTATTACCGTCACACATAGCACTACTTTCGTTCAAAAGTTGCACATACTATCAGCCTGAAAAAAAGACGTAAAGGTGATGGAACCAGTATTTTTTCTGTTCATAAACTATATTGAGCGCGTGCATGCCGGACACCAACGTCATCAGAGCGTGACGATACGGAAAAATGAAATTTAAACTATGAGATGCGGCGAAATAACGCCCTACTAGTTATTAAAATAATTCAAAATATGCTAATAAGCAATTACTATGAATACTTTTGGTAGACTCAAAAACACAAATAAAACATATTTCTATAGATTGTCTGAGATATATACTTTGTTTTCACTTGTTTATTAAAGATATTCATACGCATTGTTTACCATTCTATAGGAAGGTCACACTTGACAGTTAGTAGTTGTCATTTTAGGCTTTACAATATCAATACTATTTAGATCTTTGACAGTTGTTGATCGGATAGAAAATGCGAAGAATTAATTCCTGTTGGATTACCGATTTAATTACGACCATGGATTATACCGGTACACATAGCAGAGCTTGTCACGTCAGCCAGGTACAGTATGATTATTTTGTATAAATGTAAAACCACTTTTCAGTAAATCATACAATGAAGATATCAATTTCCTAAACTTATGACATGCGGTTGACCAGTTCAAAATCGCTATGGCTGAGCGAGATATTGTCACTGAAAAGATGGATGGGGTGTACCGACTCTGAACCTCAACAATGGATGAGTGAGATGTTTTGACTGAGATCAAAGGATGGGAACACCTTTCAATGACCAACACGCTGGTTGAGAGATTGAAACTAAAAAGGTATACAGGAATTGTGTGACAGGTGAACTCTTGTGCCATGCAACACCACTTTTTTGTAAATTAAGAAGTTGGGCGGGGAGGGTGCGGGAGGGATATCCCCTCCTGCCAAGTGAAACCATGGCGAAGCGCAAGATTATGACTGAAAAGATCAATGGACGGTTGCGGTCCGACACCATGTGAATAATAAAGATTGTATGTAATATTAAAATATTTAATATGTAATAATATACGACCCAAAGTGGATTATTTGTTTATTATATGTATCATAGAGTACACAGTGACAAACACATTTTTTATAATTCTCAGACAAAGAGATCACCCAAGGGACCGAATCGCCCCATTCAGATTGCTCGACTGGCCACAACTGCAGTCCAAATACCAGGTAACTGAAATGCAACACCACTTTTTTGTGACAGATGTTATTAAATTAAGAAGTTGAAAGGGGAGGGTGTGGGAGGGGTTTCCCCTCCTGTCAAAAAAACCCATGGCGGAGCACAAGATTATGACTGAAAAGATAAATGGACGGTCCAACAACATGGCTTTGTGAGCTATTGTGACTGTAAAGATGAATGGTTTTGCTTTGATCCATAGATTGTGTAAAAGATTACAAATAAATAGTGCCGAGTGACCCCTCGTGCCAAGCAAAACTATGGGAGATTAGAGATTGTGACTGAATATGTTGAGAGGAAGGCTGACACCATAAGAGTGCAAGATTGTGTTTGAAAGACAAATCAGCAAATGCGGGTTGATGGTTTTGCTGTGGGCCACAGATCGTGTGAAATATTGTAACTAAATAGTCAGTCCAGGGTGTGGAGAAGGCGAACCACCCTGCCAAACAACCCCCATGAGTGAGTGAGAGTTGCCATACACTTTCCATGAAACAACATGGCTTTGTGAGAGAATCATCAATGTTACTAAAATACACTTACGGTACTTTACAGGTGCACCGGTATGTTATCAAGCTGTGCAATTCTTTATTCATACGTTCTGTTCTATATATATTTTAAAACTTAAGAGGTGCACCTCTTACATAAATACAACTGCACCTCTATATTTAAGATGGAGGTGCACATCTTTAATATACAACTGCACCTCTATATTTAGACCGTCATACCTTTTCTTAAACCTGCACCTTAAAAAATTAGGTGCAACTCCATTTTTTCAATTTACATCGCCGTTTAGTAATTTTTCACCCAAATGCTAAGTCAAACTGTACTGGCTTGCTCACACTCAATTTCATGGTCAAGTTTGTTATACAATTGCCATTGTGGCAAAATTTCTGCTTGTTAATAAGTAAAAAAGTCTAAATGAGATGCCTAAAGAAGTTTGTGTTGTAAATACTGTAAACACTCTCTGCGATTCACTCAAATCTGCATGCGATAATGCACCAGTCAATTGTACCCCCCCCCAGGTCTGGGGAATAGTGGGGACTTTGACATTTGGTCCAGCCAACCCTGGCCGCCCTGTGGGGACGAACAGATGGTAAGATCCCTGCCAAATGCCCCTGCACCCCAGGGACCCTAGGTAAGATCCATTACCCGTTATATTTAAAGCGAAGACAAAACCACCGCATTCACCAGGCACTGAGGGCCACCTGAAAGGTTAACACACGGCCCATTTCCCCGTCAATCCCCTGTATACCCCCGGACCTAGGGGGGGGGGCATGGTTACAATTGACTGGTGCATAAGACCCCAGCTTCTCGATAAATCTTAAGCGTAACGGACTTAAAAAGCTTGAACCTGTTATAAAATATTTCCATAAATTGGGGCAAAGAAACATGACATACAAAATAAAAAAAGTCATGTACATACAGTGTACTAATGCTCAATAGCAATATGTTTGGTCATAAAGAAGTTGTGTTACTATAGTTTAGATTTCAGTGTAAATCACTTGTAAATGGGATATGTACGATTAGCACAAATTACAGACTTTTTTTGTATTTCAGAATGCATCCATGCCACCTGGTTTTTGACATTACTGCTGTGGACAGATTTTCAGCAATGCAGGTATTGCCATGTTATATACTACTGGAGGTAATAAGTTTGAAAATGAACCAGACTTTTGTCAAGGTTTCCCTGAAATAAATTACCAGTATGTTTCTTGCTCTTTGGTATTAACATTCGCTTGTTATGACATCATGATCAGTGTTTATTTCAATAGCCCATTGATGAACTGTTTCTTTCCGAATTGAATTTCTTTCATGCCGTTTCTGTTGCGGCTTTGCGGATAATATCATTTTCTAATAAAACTGCTGACCTTCATTGGTCTTTGTTTGCTCTTTTAAGCAGACATTGCATTAATTGCAAACAAGTATCACAACTGACTACACATGATGCAGAATTATGTTTGATTTAGTGTGCATATGATTTGTTGCTTATGAACATGAAAAACATCTACTTAAACAATCACAGCAACACAATGAGATCCCTATCTAAAGAAATATTGCTACTTTTCATTCATTCATACTGTCAATCATTCATGAATATATTCATTTACTTGAAGTTAATACATTGAAATAATTTGCATCTCAACTCTGATGGCAAAAGCAACAAAAAGTGAGCAGGGGGATTGAGATAAGTACCTTTTCCCTTTATGCATTAAAGAAAAAACATAAATACACTCAAAATGCCTTAAAGGGTACACCAGATTGGCACCAAAAATATTATTTTCTGTAGCGAATCTCGGTACAATTGTTTCATAAAATTTGATCAAAACGTTCAATCTGTGAGAGTGCAGCTTTAATAAATTAAAACACTAATTTATTGTTTATTTAATATAGCCATCCTGGTTGCTGAAGCCACAGAGGTATTTTCAAGGACAAGAACCAATGCTGATCAAAACGTGGTCTAGTGATGGAATTACATACCCGTTCTTGGCAAGGATTTTTTAGAAAGGAATATTGTCTGCAAGTAAGAAAGATTTCTAAGAAAGTCTGGTTTAAAGGCTTTCAAAATGCATCTGGGTACTCGATTAGTAAAGATTAACCTTTGAGTTGTTAAAAAAGTTATAGCAAATCGTCCAAAAGACTATATATTTAATATTTTTTGTTATAAATTGTTTGGAATTAATAAACTTTTCTGCACATTTATCGCATTAATGCACCAGTCAGTTGTAACCTTGGACCCTCCAAGTCCAGCGGTAAACCGGGGATAGCCGGGGAAAAGGGCTGTGTTTTTACCATTCAGGTGTCACTGCAGTGCCGGGTGAATGCGGTGGTTTTGTCTTGGTGCAAAATATAGCAGTGCGGGGGGCATTTGGTGGGTATTTTAACATCATTTCTTCCCTGCAGGGCGGGGATTTTACCCTGGGTTGGCTGGACTGAAAGTCAAAGTCCCCGCCAATCCCCGGGCTTCAGTGGTGTTTACAATTGACTGGATGATGTGCTGCGGCTTTTTCCCCATGGCAGTGGTCCTGCAATCTAGATCCAGGAGTTGCAGCTCTGAATCTAATATTTCAGAATGAAGATGTAAGTTAACTTTGTAGTACTTGTTTGTGTGCAAATGATTCCAAAGAGTGAGATTTATACTAATCAGGTGTAAATAAGCAACTTATAGACACTGGTTAAGAGCTGTAATCTTAATTTTAAGGCAAATCTAGCCTTCAAAACAGATACTTTAAGCATCATTTTTTTAAACTTAGCATAATTATGCTATCACTGCATTTTCGACATCATGCAGCCATCTCATACATGAAAACACTAGCAGTTGTCATGAATCTTTCAGTTTTTTTACCATTTCCTTTGCTGCGCCATTTGTCCCTGGAAGCATTTCAGTTTGGCTCTATGTCATTTTTTATATAAACGCTAAGCTGATAAAGTGGAAAAATCTTATTTTGCTTTGAAAAAATCTTAATAGAGTAGGCAGGCCATTTTTATGGTGCTGTCTTATATATATATATATATATATATAAACTTTACTTGGTCAGATTAATCCAATGCATGAGGAAATAATGGCTCTTTAAAAGTTTGCGGCTTACCGATTGATGGAAATGGCTATTTCTGTTTTTATGAAAGCACCACTGGTGCTATACTCATTCTAAAAGTGTTTAATATATCATTGCCAAACTTTCAGTATGTGTTGCGTACAGCCTGAAATTGAACTATAGGAATTTTGAAGTCTGTTTTTGCAAAAATATTATATGAAAATACTGTTTTGAAGAAATACATTGTAAGCTTGGTTAGTGTCTATATGAAACATATAGTTAGAATAACTGTGGTCTTAGGCCATATTTACATATTTATGCCCCCACAAAGTGGCGGCATATAGGGTTGCCCTTGTCCGTACGTCTGTCTGTCTGTCTGTACGTACGTACGTCCCGAAGATTGTTTCCGATCTAATTCTTGAAAACCGTTTGTCCAATCCTCACCAAACTTTAAACACATGTTTGTGACCATAATATCTTGATCAAGTTCGATAGTCATGGAAATCGCTTTAGTCATTTAGGAGTTACGGCCCTTTTTTGCCAAAAATACTTCAAAAATATATGTTTCCAATCTAATTCTTGAAAAGTATGTGTCCAATCCTCACCAAACTTTACATACATGATTGTGACCATAATATCTTGATCAAGTTCGATAGCCATGGAAATCGCTTTAATCATTTAGGAGTTAGGGCCCTTTATTTCCCAACAATACTTAAAAAATATCATCTCGATGTAAATGAGATGTGGATCCAACAAGTTTTTTCCTGCCTGAATGGCGCCATATAACCTATACAGTCTTGCGATGCCGTAAAACCCAACTCAACTCAACTTATCCTATATGTGCAGATTATCCTGAATAATCATTATGGCTTATTTTCTGTGACAAAAAATCGAAGTGGGGGCATCCGTGTCCTATGGACACATTTCTAGTTTTAACAACGGTGACTTCATTTGTTAGTGTGATAGTCTCTTCATCTGCGTCAATGTAAACAAATTGACCCTTGTTTATTATATTCTGAGTTTAAAATAGGTGTTAATCTGTTTCAGATCGGAATTCATCACTATAGTACCGTATTCACCAGTAAGGTTTTATCCAGGATACCAGAGTGGCATCTGGGATTGATCTCTTCAGTTAGTTGGATTCACCAGAAACGTTTTATCCAGGATACCAGAGTGGCATCAGGATTTGATCACTTCAGTACTGTATTCACCAGTAACATTTCATTCAGGATACCAGAGTTGGCATATGGGACGATCACTTCAGTACCCTATACCAGAGTGCATTATGTATCTTGGATTAATGACTTCAGTACTGTAATCATCATGAACAATTGAAAAAAGAGACAAGAATTGCATATGTATCAAATGCAGAGAAACGTGTCAATTTTCTTGGAGAGTATTCCCCTATCAATAGATCAATACATCATAGTTTATTACAGTCATCTTGTCAGTAGGCTGCTAAACTCTTGCTGGGGGGGGGGGGGGAATTTACAATGTCTAAAATACAGTGACATTGTTAAAATTAAAACAAAGCCTAATATGTTCTTAACAATTAAGTGTATTGGCAAAGTATATACTTTTTGTAGTTTTAAACTGAATGAGCTTATGAATGAGCTAATGTAAGCATAATTATAGTACATTTTTGTTCTGATAATGTTGTGAACAGTTTAATTGCTCTATTGTGCATATATTACAAGTTTACAACATAAATATATATGTATCAATAACAAGAACTTATGTTTTGTTGAATAATCTATGTGCTTGTTTTTAGCTCACCTGAGCACAAAGTGCTCAAGGTGAGCTATTGGGATCGCCCTGTGTCCGTCATCCGTCGTAGTCGTCCGTTGACGTCCGTCGTCAACAATTTGACTGTTAACACTCTAGAGGTCACAGTTTGGGCAATATTTTAATGAAACTTGGTCAGAATGTTACTCTCAATAAAATCTTGGACGAGTTCGATATTGGGTCAGCTGGGGTTAAAAACTAGGTCACCCGGTCAAATTAAAGGAAAAGCTTGTTAACACTATAGAAGTCACATTTATGACTGTATCTTCAGGAATCAGAATGTTAATATTGATAATCTCTAGGTCAAGTTCCAATCTGGGTCAATTGTGGTCAGAAACTCGGTCACCTGGTCAAATTGAAGGAAAAGCTTGTTAATACTCTAGGCCCCAATTTCTCGAAACTTCTTAAGCTTAACAGGCTTAAGTAGCTTTTAATATTTCTATTACTCAAAATACATACTTGAATGGAATTTTGATAAATGAAAAATGGTTAAATTTAACTAACATATATATAATTCCTATCTAAAGTATAAAAACTCTTAAAGAAGTAAATATTATCCAAATTATTGAAAACCAAATATAGTGAGTTTAGCTTAATCCGGTTATAAGGGACTTTAGAAGTTTCGAGAAATTGAGGCCTGAGGTCTCATTTACGACTGTATCTTCCTAAAAGTTGGTCAGAATGTTTATATTGATTAGTTCAAGGCCAAGTTCGACCTTGGTCATGTGCAGCAAGTAATAGGAAAAGCATGTTAACACTCTAGATGCCACATTTATGACCATATGTTCATGGAACTTGATCAGATTGTTATTCTTGATGATCTGTATTGGATTAGATGAGCGATACAGGGCCTTCAGTGCCCCTTTTTTTAACTGTTATAGATGTATAATTCAGTTTAAAGACTCATACTTTAAATAATTAAATATGTTCATACTTTCTGCATACATCGTTATATTCAATGATGGAATGGTGCTAACAACATCAACTACACGGAATTTATATTCATTTCAAACTGCTGAGGTGGTCAAACCATTTTTCCAGGTTATTTGCAGAACCTTAAAAATCTAAAATATACACAATGCTGTTTAACATATTAAAATAGTTTAGTACAGGTTAATTGTCAGATAACTGTAATAATTAGTTTTAAGTAAACTCAATCTGTTTCGTTTACCTTCTTATGTTTAAAGTAGGAATCATTTATTTGTACTGTAAATGCTTGTATGATATTCAGTATTAGGTAAATTAATATACTTGTGTTTGTTATTATGAGTTTTTTCAAACATTAAAATATTAAATTTGCTTTGCATTGCCTTAACCTTACTTGTTATGCACCTTAATAATCTAATTGGTGTAGTCAAAGTCATAGTATGTCATATAAAATGAATTTTGCCTTTGACACTTGTTTACCTAAGAAAAAATGTACTGCTTTAGCAGTTTCTGCAGTTGATAACATACCTAGAGCCCGTCTAAGGAAGTGCCTTATTTCATATTATTTTATAACGCATCCGCTTATTCATGTACTTTTGAAGACCATATCAACAAATAAAGGAATCTTAAGGGATGTTCTGGCTATGTTTGCTTGCATTATATCATGTGTCTCATCTGCAGCCCTTATGCTCATATTCCTGTAATGCTGACCCTTGGAAGTCTGCTCGAGGAATTACGGGTAACATTTTTAGCAATATAATGAAACATTTGTTACTGTAAACATGAGATCCACTGGTGTACAGAATAAACATTCGCTGGACAGACAATTTCCAGTCTCGTCGCGTTCTGAGTGTAATGCTTAATCCCAACAGAAATTAAGTGTCAACATACCGACTTATTTCAGTCTGCAACACTAAATTGAACGCATTTACTTCAAAGAGCTGTTTCCTCAATGACAAAATAATTTAGAAGCACCAGTTTCAGGGGAGTTCAGACGAATTTACTTCCATTTGTATGATATAGAAAAGCAATTTCATTAAATACACACAATGTTGCTAAATACAAAACAGCTCATAACTTTTATGTACTTCGTTTCATTTTTGAAAGCGATATAATTATCCTATAGGAACAGTGGTTTTACTAACATAAGTGAAACTATCCTAAAGGAATGTTGGTCTAATAAACTATATAAAATATCACATATGAATAGTGGTCATATATAAATGGATGAAATTATCACATAACACTGGTTGTTTTATAAACATAAATGAAATACTAGTAAGCACATAGGGGTATAGGCCTTCTTCACATATATTAATAATAAAATATCACATAGTAATGGTGGTCATATAAAAAATAATTAAATGAAATTATAGTGGTCTTATACGCATATTTAACTTATTACATAGGAATAGTGACCTTCTATACACATACATTATTATCACTGGGAATGGTTGTTATATAATAAGATTATACTATAGCACATCGTTAAATATAGTGCTAAAGTACGTGATTCACTTAATTTGTGTATACAGCTCTACAAAAGTACGATTACTATGAGGAAACTACATGCGATTTCCTCAAAGCAATATTAATTTTGTAGAGTTATATGCTCAAATTAGGTGAATCAAGTACTATAGTTTAAATATGAATGCGGACACATTGTGTCCTTTTTTACATGTATTTTCATTCACAAAGATGAAAAACATTCAGATCATTGTTTAACTTTTGGCCTTGCACAAAAAGCTCTCTGGTAGCTTGAGTATTGATAAAACATAATGTTTTATTCACATAGTTATTAATATGTTGTTTGCAAACCTTCCTACCCGTCCATGCATTTTCTTTTCTGCAGATATTTGTGATTGATCACGTGTCTCAGAATTTGTCTGTAATTTGTTCGAGAATAAAAACAGTGTCAACAATACCAATGTACCAATCTGCCGACTATGACAGTTTATTTGGGAGCATTCACTATTTTGAGACAAACAAATCTTAGCACAAGTTTTAGGGATAATAAAACAAACGCACTCTTCCTTAGTGCCTCTTAATAAATGTCCGCTACAGGCACGGCGATATGTAAGAATTTACTTTGACTTCATTGCCAATTATATCAATATTTGCAATATGAACCAGTCTGATCGTAGATGGTAGACTGTTTTCCAACATATTACACTAGCGGATCCAGACAGAGTATTGTCATCATGTAAGCATGTTTGTTTGGTTGGCATTATCTTTCACACATCTAAATGTGATGATTAAGAGTATTTTTTATAAACCGTCTAAATGTGAACCCAATGTGATACTGTTTTTCTAGAATATATGGCATTTCATTCACCCTTCTGATCGATATATATGCAAAAAGCTTATTTACGCAAAATACACCTTCCTTGATGTTTGAGTGCAAACTGTACACCAAAACCTTACAAGATTTCACAAACAGTGCTTATGTATATTTGAATGAAATGTAAGAGCGTTCTTCATTCTGTTCAACAAAAAATTTCTACAGCGGTTGGATGCGACAACAAGCACTCAAATTATGTTTAGGAAATAGACAGGTTATCTTTTTTATTTTGCACAATATAAAACCTCACTGCATCGTAATTGTGTATCTCATGGCTCTACTTCGTTGATATTGTTAAAGGGACCAATTTTAATTAGTTTTCTATCAAATGGTTTAGATAAGGTATTATGCAATTAACATAAAACGTAACATGCTACAGAATCTTATTTCATTTAGCCAATTCTTACTTAGACTTGATTTTACCAGAAAGAAATCGTCTCGATTTCTATAAAAAAAGTATTCCTTCCATTATATTAAATAAATCATTCGTAGCCACTACCACGTATCTGGCTCAAAATTGTTAACTAATCCACAATAGCAAGATTTAGGTTCACTTGTCGCAATCGCTTCAAGACCTTTTGTCTTTTTACCATTGTGTCAATTAAAATTTAAATCCACATACGTGTGAAACTTAATGGTACAAAATTTACATAATTACATACTTTGTTGTGTATGTTTTTTGTCAGATAATTAAATATTTATTTTCATGTGTTTTGTGAAAAATGATATTTGTGTTCTGTAGAAAATTACGGTAAGACAGTTTTAAATTTTAGTACTGACATTCTGCACTGACGTGATATTTGAATAACAATTTAGCATCAAATGGACTGGCATTAAGTGGGTCGAGATTTACATGCAGTCATAACTGTTATTAATTCCTTGTTCAGCTCTTCATCACCTTTTGCATTATCTGATTCGCAACCGCAACACACATTTGACTTATTAAAATCTGATCTACCGAATGCTAGCTCTACTGCAATCTCACATGTAATGCCAATATTTAAATGAACAACTACAGAAAGAAGTCGAGCAGTCAAAATCTTCAGCATAAACCTTCTTCAATGGCTCATGACCAAGGCCTAAGAAACAGAACAGCAACACAAACATCTATAAACCAGAAACAATGAACAACAAAACACAACTCCACAATACACAAAAAAATAAACAAATGACAGTAACATGTAATTTTACTTGGGTTTTAAACCTTGCCGTCCATGCCAAGCCTGGACTTTGTTGTGTTGAAGTTTAAGTTATAGTTTTATTCGTCCATTTAAATTTCATAAATGGGCTATTTGAAGCAGTTATGAATGAGTCAAATGTAAACTCATCCTCTGAAAGCAAACATGTTGCGTCGTTTGCCTTTCTATAAGTTAACTTTTAGCGTGTATTTGTATCTTGGTTTTGTGTACTCGTCACACTCGAACAAGTTCGAGGCATCGATATCCGTTTTGGTAAAAGCCGAGGCTGACGTCTTTTCAAAAACAGTAGCCCCTTCAATATTACTAATACATTTTGTTTAGGATGCACTATAGCTTGGTATGTCATGCTCATTTGTATTTTGCCAATTCATATTGGTGAATGACTTGTAATGTTCCTTACCTTTATATTGCAAAACAGGATCTGGTAGAAATTAAAGACGTTCTAGCGGTGTTATTATTGTTATACAGCAGGCATGATGCCAACACTTTCGGCTTCGGCTACCTTTTTCCAGTGTGTTGCTCATTAATACAATGAAAACTACAGGGCAATCCCAGTTTTAATAAAAACGGACACAAAGCAAGGGCCAAAACGATAATGAACTAGAGACACATATAAGCAACACATATACCAATACCAACACCACAAACATTACAAACACTCATCAAGCCTTGTTTGGAAGGATTCAACTGACAGGGGTTTTTTTCTAAAAATTGTTTCAGTCAAGATCAGGGAACGTACTGCTTAAATATTGGAAACGAAATCAGTTTTCTTTTTTTTTTCTGTATGCGTTCTTAAACGTTAATTAAGAAATCAGAAAAAAAACTAAGCTGGTCGGGATTGAAGGCAAATTGCCTAGACAAATAAAGATATAGCTTATATTTTTTGCCCCAAAAAGAGCAGCAATATAATAAGATATATGTTATACTTCCTATGTAGCTGACTTATTCTACTTACAATACTTATTCACTTTCCACGCATATAAGAAGACAAGTTTATTGCCAAGTTTATGACTACCGTTCACGAACAAGCATCGAACAGTTCATTTAAAGTCAAAAATAGCTATGAATCCATGAATGTCCGAACCTAATCCAAAACATGTCAATTACATGATTATTAAACAACATAAAGATGATATCCACATCGTGTCGGTCGTTGTGTCCTTACATATGCGTATCAAAACTTATTTCTTCAAGTAGTTCAAGTGACTGTTAGTTTTAGGCTAACTAATGATCTTGCATTCCTTTGCATTTCCATTGGATTTTCCTTTACTCAGTATAAAATAATTGTTATGGTCATTTCCTCGGTAGTTACTATCTGCATGGGCCCTTAAAATGCTTTAAAGTCCAAGTGTACGTATATATATACATTTGTGCGACGCTCTGCAGATGGCAATGGCCACAGGAATGTGTATAAATCTTATTATTTGGTATTGACAATGGTTTTCGGCTGGTCATTTTCAAAACAGCAACGACTAACACTTTATATTCCTGTAAACTTGTCTCTTTAACACAATCTAAGAAAATGCAAGCAATCATGTAAAAGAGCTAAAGAAATGTAAATATTGATATTAGCAATTGATATTGATCAAATCTTGTTTCGTGCAATTAGACCTTCAATAATTGCTTTCTTGAACTATTTCTTGTTTACATATTTCGGACCCTTTTGACCTATAATTCAACTAGACTAACTGCTATAAAATACGGCGTTGAGATATATGGAGCTGATTGAGAGTGATGTGATGATGAACTTTTTATCAACATATTATGAAAATTCATTCAGGGGATTAACATATTTTGTTGACATTTGACCTTGAAGTGAGAACTGGCGACTGGAGTTGTACATTTACATGTCATGTAAATGCTTTGTAAACATTTGCCCTAAGATTTATTTTTCGTGCAAAGTACTTCCGTATATACTAAAAACTACCTTAGTTCTAAGTAATGGAACATTTTGCCATTGTCCATTGCAGATTTAAAATCACAACTGTGTTCGTATGAGTTGAAGTACAGTATGGTAAAAAGCCTTTTATTATCATATTAATTTTGAGAAACGTAAACGAATTTCATTTTTACGAATAATGAAAATATAATGTTTTTTGTTGTTGTTTATTTGCTTGCTTTTTCCTTTAACCGCCCCCATAACTCCGTACAGTTAACCCTAATTTAACAAAAAAGGGAATGCAGTTAAGTATGCAAATATTTCACATCAAGTGGTTCTGTCATTCGAATCTTTATACAAATCTTAATTACAGTCGCTGTAAAGTGCTAAAATGCATAAAATCTGTGGGAATTTCAAACGCTTTACAATTTTTCTTGATTCTCTTGAATTTTGGCGCAAAAAGAGCAAACACGTCTCATTTTACTGCAGAAACACTCAAGGTGTGAATTAAAAAGAATAAACGCTTCTCAGAGCGTCCATGAAGTGTTTCACACCTCAATACAAAGTTGGCTGCCATAAAAATTCTGAAAACAGCAGGAGCAGAAGGTTTATATGGAATACAATTGATAAAAGTAACTATGGCAAACGCGTTGAAAACCATTGCTACCATCTGTCATTTTGATATTTCTTGGTATTACACAGTTACGCCTTGAATTTTCAGCAACAGCGTCAGATAATAAACCTTTTGGGATCATTGAAACAGCAACGACGGGTTTTTCTTCTTACTAGATCCAATTAATGTTAGTGCACTCATATATAACTCATATTATTTTTCTATCAAAGAGGCTTAACAGCGGTTCTTAAAACAGCATCATATGACATTTTACTTAAGGTAATATGAGGCTTTTACCAGGCTCGTTTTATTAGTATATGACGCGTTCTAAATCATAATCAAACAATGAATTTCTTCACGAGCAATAGCGGTATTATCGAGCATACACCATACATTTATCAAACTTATCGGAAATGTTACTGATATCTTAACTGATTTTTCAAATTTCATTAGTTTTTTAGATGAACACGGTAGGGACCATTCCTACATCATCCAAATTATGTAAGGGGAAAATGCCAAACTAATTCCATAATGTCAGAGAAAGTACAGTCTAAGTCACACAGAGCCAAAATGTTTCATCGGACAAAATCCGTCGTATAAAATTCGGCAAGTGTTTACGAATTCCTTATAATCCAGTTTTTATAGCTTTGGTTTTTTTTTGGTCAATTAACAAGAACATTGTTATTTACCAAAATCAGTTTTATACCGTTTATAACAAAAACAATTGTTTAATTTGTCGGAAAATTATAATGGAAATTTATTTAACAGATATCCACTGCTTTTATACTATATCGTTGGGGATATTTGAGTACAGCGGTTCTTCATTATGCGTTAATTTTATGTGTTAACAGTAAGTGAGTTTTGATATATTTTTAAAAAAACAATGTGCTATAGAAACCTATATATATAGGTGCTATTTTTGGTATACGGTCATAGGTGGATATCGAGCATGAGTTTAATCTGAGTCTATCCTGAGACATTAATGACCAGCTTTTTGCATAAACATATTTCAAGTATACGAATGGTTTGCACACATTAAACGTTAGTCTATTGAAGGCAAAAATTATTTTTAAACATTTCAGAAACATATGCTAAATGTTAAATTGGAGCTTAATATTTCCCAGGAACAAAAAGAGCAGTTTACGACTACTTCAACTGCAAGGTGGAAACGAAAGGATCAGCTATTAAAATACATATGAGAGAAAGATTTGAAGACGTTGTTCTGAAACTCCAGCCAACAACGGCCAACAACGGTCCTCAGCTCAAAACAGATATATTCAAAAACATGATCCCTATCAAATTTTGAGTAGTATATATTAATGATCATATTAATTTACATTGTGCTAGTGAAATCAAATTATTTTTTCAGCTGCAATGCAATTAACCGTTTTATAATTATATTTTTTTGATTACATACCATGTTAAATGAACAACCGCAACACTTTGTGATTGCTTCATTTGCAATGCAATTAGCTGTTTTAGTATCCTATTTCATGGTGATAATGGATTAATGACCACCATACTGTATCTTGATGGCTTTGAAACATACAACATCATGTTACAACTTTTCATGATTAAAGATGCAAGAGAAGAGCTTTATTTCTAATATTTGTTTTACCTGATCTAAAATGACATTGCTACTGCATTTGATTTTGAAGTATGTAAAGTGTGAATTAGGTAGGTTTTAGACAAATAGTTATAGAAGGGTGCTGCACCCTGTCCATTTTTGGTAGCCCCATCTTGTGCTCCCTTCTTTCGTCGTGCTTAAGATGATCAAATATGTATTTAGTTCCTACTTATACTATGACTATGAATACATAACATACCTTTCTTACATTTTTGGCAGTTTTAAACATAATATGTTTAACCCTTTTTTATAGGGTTAATGTTCTTCCTAGCCCGTGAATCATGTGAAACATCGTTTGACTTTTGTTTATATTGTTTTACTTGGGATGTTATGTGTGCTAATCTGAATAATTGCCTATATTCTTTATATAAATACAAATCTTGTATTGTTTGTTATTTTACATGAAAGCTATCAATTTGTCTTGGATTGAACTATTCCTAGTCAACAGTATGTACTGTTTCCCTCTCGCACAATGACGTCATTGTAATTTTCAAATTTAATTTTTAGACGGCATATCATTAACGATCGTTGCCGATACGTGGTATGCTTAACACTTTTTTTAAATTAATTTGATCATGAAATAAAAAAGATTAGTTCATGGGTTACAGTCAAAATTGTTGACTCATGATGTGCGGGATGTCTGTCTAAACTGTTGTATTGTGTATTTTTATTTTAAGGTCAAACTCTATTGATCTACAGTCTGCAGTGATCATGTGATAACCTGATTTTTATGCTTTAAAAAAGCTTAATTTTTTGTGATGTCCTGATAATAATCTGAGCTTAACAAAGATAGTATAGCATAACAAAATACATCACAGAACATGCCCAATGACATCATGCAAATTATTGGTGTGTAAAGGTAGTGCGTAGTAACTGTTTTCACCGTATTTGTATAAATACGCGTACAATAATAAACGTCCGTATTAGTAAATATCGTTGTCAATCCGCACGACTCTTATTGCACGGTAAGAGCTCTGCCAACTGGTTATCAATAATGAAATGTCTCCAAAATTAAACAAACTAAGTAAAGTTCGACCTCTACATCACAAATATCAAATATATCTGAAAAAATAGTCGAGCATTGGCATCGGTTTTGACTCATTGTTCATATTTATGACCAATGCTGTGATAGATGCAACCGAAACGGTTTAAAGGGCTTCTTTAATCGAGAGCGTTAACGCACAATCATGCCAAAAACACATTAATTTTTATAAATCGGCTTTTTAAAATTATATTTAGAAAAACCAAGTCATGGTAAATGTTTACGGATATATCTCAATGTACCTGTGATATCTTTCGTTATATTCTAAATTTTAACATTCAATCTTTACAACCGTTGTATGTCGAAATGTTTTCTCCAGTAAAATTGAGTATGGAACTTCCAATGTAATGAATCTGTATTTTTTGCAATCTTTGAATGGTCATCATTGCTGTCTTACGACCAAAGACTAAAGCTTATATATTTTATTTTGCAATTATTGATGTTAGGAAAAGTGTGGGGTTGATTGCCCATAAAAAGGAGAACTTAGGTAAACTTTTGTTTCACTGACCGTTCCAAAATGGTAACCTAGCATTATAAATAGATATATTTGTATGCATGTGTGGTCTGTCTGTTGATAAGTATGTCTGTTTTGTCTTTCATGTTGTTTTGATGCAGGTGTGGTCCGCCTGTGTTGTAGTGATGTGTGTGTGTGTTGCTTTGATGCATATGTGGTCTATCTGTCTTGTTTTAATGCATGTTTGGCCTTCTTTCTGTGATTTTGATGCGTTTGTGATCTCTCTGTCTAGTTTTGATGCATATATGGTCTTCTTTCAGTGTGTTCTGACGCATGTGTGCATTGTACGTGTTGTGTCGATGCGTGTCTGTCTGTTCTGTCGTGTTGCATGTGTGGTACTTTTCTCCCACCTCAGATAAGCAGATCCAATAATTTAACCATGCTAGAAATTCTTATCTTGCCCACGGGCAAAGATAAAATGCCCGTATGGAACTTCTTTTTAATGGTCTCCACATTGTAATAACCTCCCTTGTTAAAACACTGTCGTCTGTAGCATTATGGTAACTTTTTCTTGTGGTAATATTTAGAACGCTAATTAATTATTTCTCGCTTCAAATGACACTATAATGTGTACTGTAAACTGTACTTTATAATGAATATTTTCGGGACAAACTTTGTATTGCAGTAAGTTTGCTTCATTAACTCCACATGTTTTGCTTTACGATGCTTTCCTGCATTTTAGTCCATCATGTTGTTTTGAAAATGGAGTTTACTCTTTCTATAATAAACCTTTCACAAACAAAGCTGTTTGGCTTTGCTCAAGGACAACACTTAAGTTTACATGTTTGTTTGAACGTATGCGGACAGCAGGCCAAACGCCACCAGATTCTTCGATCACGTTGCAAGATTTTGTTTTTAGTAGACTTAATTAACAATCGATTTGTTTTGAGCAGAATGAGGAGCATTCCTTGTAGCGTTTCAAGGTTGACATTTGGATTTGTTGGAACATACACATATTCGCGAGTGATTCATATAGCTCTTCACTCGGGCTAAATAGTATTTTAGAAGTATTTTAGAACACAACAAATCAAATAAAGTTTATATTGTTATGACATACTAAACAATTTATACCAGAAAGAATAGAAATGTTTCTTTTAGATAAGCAGTTTAATCCTGAATTTTATTTCTGTATTATCTTTTTCGTGTCCCTTTGAACATCTTCCAAAATATGTAATTCTTCACCTTTGTGAACAATTCAAGTTTACAATGGAAAGCAAATTAAGGTAAACGATAAAATCCATTGGTCAACCATATAATGTTTACGGACACAGGGTACATGATTAAACATACAACAGAAGGACATTATATGCAGCTAAGGATATTTCAATGTGGAATGTCTTAAGTAGTTGATGAAGTTTGGTTCAAGATTTAAAATTCGATCCATGGTTCATGATCTTTGTACTTCTTCATATTTATTCGGAATATACTCGCAGCAAGTAATAACCATTTCCCAAGATTGAAATTATAGAACGAGAGGTGGATTAACTTCGTTGAATCTAGTCTTTGTTTTCACATGTACGTGCGTTTTTGTGGTAAAAACTGGATATATTATATTAAGTGAAAGACCCAAAGTACTGGACAGTAGTTACAAGTAACGTTGAAATTAAACATTTAATCTCGTTTAACTTCGTTAGGCTCGCAACTTACGTTTTATGTATCATTATTATTTTATTGAAGTTTTTTCTTTAACTTTATATCAAACGGTCTGATTAAATTTCAATGTGGAATTAGATCATCTCCGATCGAAACGAAGATACTGCTTACGAAATATTTGACTTCGCTGACAAAACATAATTCAAAAACTGTTGTACAACCAAAACAAAAGAACACTTTGTTATACTATATATTATCTCAAACAGCATTGACAAACATATTCCAATGAAAAATAAAGGGAAAAGTAGGAGTATGTCAAATGAAATCCCTTGTAAAAGGCACAGGTTAAAGCTCAAATGACACTATACGTGAGATGCAAACTTAACAACACCCTATACAGACTACACACGTATCAAAATAGCTTCATAAATTTATGATTCGATAACCGCCTTGGAACGGTCAGTGAAACGCGTGTTCTTTTGGTTACATGTTCATTGCGGGTTTAAACTTGTTTATATGCACATAACACCTAAATTGTCCAACCTTTTTCTGAATATTTACAAAATCCAAAAATAAGCCACATCGGAGCAATTATAAACTTTAAAAAAGCAGAATAGAGTTAAACTAACATATAAACTGATAAAGGTATTGAAATTCTCAACGACCGGAAAAAACGTCACCTGCAAACGAATTAATCAAGCAAATACGCCAAATCTTAAAAGGCAAGATGCAGTCATTCAACTCTTTTTAAATTGACAAAGATCATCTTAGCTAATTCAAAGTTTAAATTCATGTCTTTATGTAGTCAAATAATAAATGTTCCTTTCAGGTAAAACAAAATGAAACTATTGATTAATACAATAAAACAACAAATTGCCCAATGAAATAACAAAAGATTATACGAAAATTATAAATATGAGATTATCCATACAAAGTAAAGCTTGTAACAAGATATTCTAAATTTATCATAAAAATAAGTACAATAAAAGTTATAACAAGATATTCTAAAATAATCATAAGCATAATTAAATTTAGCAGTCGTACATTTGAGAGCGGACAAATATTTGAGTTATACACAAAACGTCACTAAGTAACACCGACAGATAACCTTTGCATCCTTATTGTCTCGTTAATGAATGTAAGGTATATCGCCTTAGAACGACCAGTAAAAAGGAGTTCGTTGGCGAGGTTAACGAGTATATGGAACGAACCACTCAACCCTTATTAATAATGGTGAAACCAAGAAATGTTTGTTGTTGCTGTTCCGTGTTTTTTGTCTGTCGATGATTGTTTTTATTGTATGTGTCAATGGCATTGCTCCTCTTCCATTGCATACATGCCGTTCACACACATAATACACAGAAATGAGCAAAACAGATGAACACAACATAAAATACTTTATTTATAATCGAATGAACTTGATGCATTTTGATATGCGAAATATTGAAGCAAAACTAAATTATATAAGTGTAGTTTGACAAACAATAATAACAAACGAAACTATATATGCCTTCCACAAGTTGGTGCGTAGAGGAATAACGACATATGTCCAATATATAATTAAGTGTCAATAATAATTGTACAATTTCTCCCTTGTCTGCAGTAACTGGATAAGACGCATTCCCACAAAAGAAATGATTTCATAATAGAGAAATGCGATTGCACTAGTAAGGTAATCATACGAAATTATCCCAATCTTGTGGGGGATTGAATTCCTATTTACCATATGGACTATTGACACAAACCTATATTGCCACCGCCATTGAATAAAGAATAGTTTCTGATATAAAAAAAAACAGGTAACACTCGTTGGTAATACTAATTTCATTTCAGCTCGATTGTACCAAAAGCTTTTAGAATCACACTAGAGTCCGATTCGTAGGAAAAGACCAGTACTAGTGTCCACTTTGAGAGGCCATGTGAAGGTAGTCCACTAGTGTGGATCAAACTTACAACGTCTTGAGCGAAAGGCATATGTAGTTTCGTTTGTACATTTAGCACTTGGCCACGTGGACCGTGACATCCATCGCTTATAAAAAATAATCTTTCCAAAGCTAATACATGCATAGGAAGTGTGCGTTTCGTCCTCCTCTAGGAACTATTCCGCCCATGGACTACACTCTTATTGGACCTTTTGTACAAGCAATGTGTTTCTCTTAACGGCAATACTCTTTCATTAACACTTCTTTTACGAATACACTTCAAAGGGTTAATTTAATGAAGCTGAGCAAGTGTATGTTAAAATTCAGGAACAAACGGTTGCCTGTTACCTCTCATCGATTGCAATCGTAAAATTATATTGTGAGCCGTGTGTGCCGTTGTTTACAGCCAGAACGTGTTCATCAATGACGTTAATAACAATTACTCCGCTTGTACCAATTTGGAAACAAACCAGGATACATGGCCTTTAATTTGATTTCAAACATAACTACGTTTCTCATTTATTCTGTCTAACATGAATTGCCTTAACAAAACTCTTTTATGTAATATGTGCGATCCAGCTTATTAATTCTTTTGACCAACTCCATCAACAATAACAGGAAATCTTGATGTGTTTGCATTCTCTGCTCAAAATGTTATAGGTAATCGACTGCTTTTAAAAAGTAAGGCCAAATAAATTGGATGATTAAATTGATATAACAATGTATTGATACCGATGTTATGAAAAGATACTAAGAGATCCGCTGGTGTAAAGTATAAACATTTAAACTAATTTAATACCGTATTCATATCGCTCATTCAGTGGAACTGCGCAATCCAAATTTCGCTTGACAGGCATTTCCATTTACGTTGCGTTCGATGTTTGCAATGCTTTTATTTGAATCTTAATTCTAAGCAGGAACTCAATTTCAATTTACCATTTTTTTCGTCTGCAATCCTAAATTGGATGCATTCACTATAAAGAGTTGTGTTCACAAATACAAAAGTAGATTCTGAGCATCATTTTCAGAGGAATGCAGACAATTTCACTTTAAGATTTAATCATATGCAAAATCAATTTCCTTTAATACATACAACTTACACAAAACTGCATACATCTGCCTTAAATATACGTTGTTCTACTTTCTAAACCAATATAATGATCACGTCGGAACGGTGGTATTATAAACATTTATGAAAAACGATGGTGGAGCCAAGCTAGAACGATAGTGGAGCCAAGCAAAACGATGGTGGAGCCAAGCAAAACGATGGTGGAGCCAAGCTAGAACGATGGTGGAACCAAGCAAAACGATGGTGGACCCAAGCAAAACGATGGTGGAGCCAAGCTAAAACGATGGTGGAGCCAAGCTAAAACGATGGAGGAGCCAAGCTGAAACGATGGAGGAGCCAAGCAAAACGATGGAGGAGCCAAGCTGAAACGATGGAGGAGCCAAGCTGAAACGATGGTGGAGCCAAGCAAAACGATGGAGGAGCCAAGCTGAAACGATGGAGGAGCCAAGCAAAACGATGGAGGAGCCAAGCAAAACGATGGAGGAGCCAAGCAAAACGATGGAGGAGCCAAGCAAAACGATGGTGGAGCCAAGCAAAACGATGGAGGAGCCAAGCTGAAACGATGGAGGAGCCAAGCAAAACGATGGTGGAGCCAAGCAAAACGATGGTGGAGCCAAGCTAGAACGATGGTGGAGCTTTGTAAACAGACATGGTAGCTTAAAACACCTAGATGTCTATTGATTCAGTAGTTAAAATCAAAATAAAATTGTAAAACAATGGAGTACAATTAGCTTACAATCAGAGAAACAAAGGTTGTCTTGACAAAAAGTAACACTCCTTAGTTGTAAATTAGCTTCGGTAAAGATGATTTACAAATTAAAGTTTTCATTAAATGTCAATCACATTTATAATCAAGGTTAAACCTGTACGAAACGAATAAGCATTCAGCAGAAATATTAATATAATGGAATATGTATCTAAAAATACGCAAAAAAACATTAATTGTAAATTTAGCATAGAAGCGCATATCTTAATCAATGTAAAGATGAGAGAACTTCATGCAGTTCTTGACCAAGGCAATTTTTCAGTATATGAGATTGAGATTTTTTTAAAAGTTAGAGCTTTGCACAATAATTAAAGAGGCCTGAAGAGGCCTGTATTTTTTTTAAAATATGTGAAGTCATGTGTGCCAGATTTAGGGCAAACCTTCAAATATTTTGACTCTAAACCACTACCGGTACGTGGTTATGAAAAATTGGTATTTATATTTACATGTTTTTCTTTTAATGATAAAATAACGTTCATGTAAAAACTTTTTTTACAATACTAATAAACGATCATTTCATGATGATGATGAATTATTTAAATCAGTTAAGTCAACCCATCTTCATAATATCCCATTAAATATTGCAAACTGTGACTGATCTGTCCATCAAGTACAACATTAGACTTCTTCTTTAATAGAATGCGGAAAAATATACTGAAATTGGCAAGATATTGCTTTTAATTAATTTTCATCATTCTAAGGCCATATGATAGCAATTTTATTTTGTGTTTAACTCTAGCGTCAAGTTCTAATTTTAACTCCGGGATACAAACCTGGCAATAAAAGTGCCCAAAAATGATAATGCAACAAATGCCAAATAAATAATATTTAGCCATTGAAAATCTTGCAGTTTTGGTGTTATGTTAATACACTCGTTGAGTAGTAAGGCCATAATGCATGCGTCACAGGAAAACTTACCAGTGCCTTTGCTTGTAAGGTTAATACTATCCTAATACTTCTGCAATAGTTCGAGATTCCTGCGATAACAGAGACGAATCACTTGCTTCTAAAGTATGATTAGAGTACATCCTCTTATAAAAACCCTATCTTATCAGGCTATGTTCCTTGATAACACTAACAAGAGTTGTGTTTTATTACCAATATTACATTTAATTCCTTTCTCATTTAATTAATTTCATCAGACACGCATATCATATGCTGAAAAAACGTTGTTGTTTTTATTTTGTTTGTTTTGTTTCAGATGAAGTTGACGACGATGTGATATTTTTTCGTCTTATAACTTCTTTATAGGACATAAATGTTTTTGATTGGAGTCGAAATTTCAAATATTAATCTGTACCACTTCAAACGCCATATTATACCCGTTAGTTTCAAAACTAGTCTCGGAGATAGGCCATTGAAAAAACAGCTGAGATAGCTGAGGGCTTTTAATGTTTATTACCAAACCATTTTTATAGCAAAACCGGTCGACAAACTTCTTTCACTACTGTCTTCTAGAAAACGAAGGCCATTGTCCATGTTGTCAAGAAGGCTGGTTGTAATATAAACATTTTTATGCTAACTGTCAAATGGATGAACACATCGTCTAGAAACCGGAAACTGTTCACCGAATTTCTTATAACAAAATGATGTTTTCTATATGCCCCAAGACCAGTATTGCATAAATGGGTGCAAATGTAGTGCCCATGACCGTGCATTTCCTTTTCACCATAAAAGAGTCCATTAAAATGTGAAGGTTATTATTCGCAAAACTTTTATTAATGTTAAGGTTATTGGATAAATTATCATGGAAAATTATTTAACCAGCAATCAGCACGTCTATACCCTTATCGTTGGAGATATTTGAGTAAAGCGACGTTACATCATGGCGTTACTTTAACCGACCGACCATGAGTGCGTTTTGGTTTGGTAGTGGATTGATTTGTGCTATCTCTATCATATTAAAAGGACATGTTTGGTGTACGGTGGTCTTCGTAGGAAATCGAGCATAAGGCTGACACAATTGATCGGATTATTTTGGTAACCATTTTAAAAAAGTCATCTGAAATATGGTAATTATTGCTTTTTGTAATATGGCATGCATTATTTTCTTTCAATTCATACAAATATTTTACCTTACAATTATCAAGGTAGTCCGTTTCGTTTTGATCAGCCAAAATGCAGATTTGTTCAACAAATTGTTGTATCTAAATCGTTCGATTTTCTGTGAATTTGTTGAGAGCTGTTCATTATAATCTCGGTTATTTCAGATGTTTTCAGGCATTTATTTATCATGTGCTATATCCTAGATATTCTCAGCTTCACCTTTTCTGCTCCCAGAAAGATCATCTATACGTATATAAGTAAGGAAACATCATTTCCTAGAAACGAAGTAAAATAGAGCAGTGAACGATTATTTTCGACTGCATGCTAGGTAGAATTGACGGAAACAGCTGTTATTCGCTCATGGTTTTGTAAAATACACTTTTTGTATCACAATATAAAGTTTGGTAAATCATTAGAAGTATTAACAGTACTTAGATACTGACGACTGGAAGCCTTCAACAAATGTTGATATATGCTCAAATCCATGATTTTGATCAGCATTAGTAACGCTTTTCAACAAAATATTAACAGGTTTAGTCGCCCTTATGTTTGTGTATAAGTATGTGTGAGTGTGTGTTTTTTGTCAGTTTTTTTAATTAATAATTGACTTATGAAGTGTTGTATTGTTTTTTGATGCATTACCGGGAAAAACATAATGTGTTGCCAAAACTTAAGCGAGTCCCTTTAAGTGTAAATCGATAATTTACAATAACGATGTATTGCTATCTTGCTGAAGGTAACAAACTACATAAAAGAATGAACCAGGAAATTGAAACTTGAATTGACAAATAACTTTATGTTGTTACGAGGTCAAAGTTAGCTTCGAAATCACACTTGAATTTCTTAATATGAAACAATTTTCTAAAACTGTAGCAACAATTGCTATTCTAAAAATACAATCTGTTTAATTATCCTCTAACTAAATTGTCTTATTTATGGCTAATGTCCCAATCAGTGTGTGTATACAACGTGATAAATTGCGTCATAAATGCTATGTCGGACGGCAATATTTTGTTTCGCTTGAAGACTTTAAACAAAGATAACTTTTTATTTTCTTTACCATTTTAAATGAAACATAGCGCAGTCTATGCTTCTTACGGAGCCCCGCCTTCGGTCTTTCACTAAAGTTTGATTGAGAGTTTAGTTTCATATAACACTTCGACAAACCTTTTCACAGTACGGCTGTCTGACGGAGCACTGTCAAAACATTGTTTTGGAGACAGGTTTGTCGAAGTGTTTGATTAAACTAATCACCTTATCAAACTCCGGTTATACAAAAAAGATGGGGCTCTTTAAGTGGCATAGACTGCCCTTTGTTTCATTTAAAATGGGGTAGTAATAGAAAAGTCGTCTTTGATTTAAGTCTTTATTTTAAGCAAAATGTTGCCTTCCGACGTAGCATATATGACGTAATTTACCACGTAGTATACACACACTGCCAATGCAAGTTCAATATTCCTTTCATTTAACAAGCAAATTATCTAAGTATAAGAGTAGTATGTTACCCATAGGCGTTTCGCAATCTTGACTTAAATATACTTACAAATAATTGAACTATAGTCATTCAAGCATTTGAAACCAATACTGCTTTAAACGAAACGGGACTTGACTTTCTATTGCATGTGTAATTGATGGACGTCTCACGACGCAATAATCCCATGAATGAGCCAGATCTGGACTGATCTATCAAATAGCTAATGAAAGAATCATATCCAATGATAAGTCTGCACCGAAATATGTAAACTTGTTGCTGGTCATTTTAAGGACGCTCAGCATTACAACCTCCTCACCAAAATCGGATGAAAAGGAATGAACATTCCTTTATGTTATATACTTTTAATGAGCAAAATCTTTATCAGCATCCTGTTATGACCCAATACACTGCATACGATGAATTCGAACGCAACGCCATTTATTAAATACGATTATTGCGAGACACATCTTTTAACATACATGGTACATGCTTACCACGCAGTTCTATTTTGTGCCAATTGAATATCTTTTACTACAAGTATTTGCACGAGGAGCAGTCGTGAAATATCAATAGAGGATAGCATTTTAAAACAACCTGGAAACACTTTAAACTGCCCGTATACGATAGTATATTTTATTTTATGACATGGTACAACTCTAACCGTCTGGAACATTTGTCTAAAAATAAACGCGTACACTGCAAATTTATGAAACTCTGATTTAAAGGACATATTTGACATTGTAGATTCACATTTGCTTTAAAAGTACATCTATTTTGAGCGCTTTTCACGATTGATTTAAAGATTCACTAGTTTAAGGAAATTAAAGGAACGTCGTATTTCCTTTCAACGGTTCATACGATGTTGTTTTGTCAAAATGATTAACGATAGTTATAAGTTATATTTATTTCATCGATTTCTGGCTTTAAAGCACATATGGTATGAATCATATTGAAAATGTATAATTATGTGAAGGTCACAACTGGATATTTAATAAAACATATATCAAAATTGAATAATTGGCATACAATCAGGTAATAAATATATCATACTTCACATGACCTGCACATGTCAAATCAGACTTTGCCTCAGGTAACAGTATTTCCATCATGTTGACAATATGTTCTGTTACACTGGAAGCCATGCGATATTTATATTTTGCGTCCAGGGTGCCGTTTCAATAAAGATTTTAGTGGTAACTTAAATGATCTTAAAGCTGTATAATTGTCACAAATGGTAACACGACAATTTCCTCAACTTTGTGTTTAAAAGGCAATACTAGTTCGAATTTGATTTGTTTTCATTTAAGTAATCCTCCTTTAAGATATATAACTGGTCTAACTCACTTAAAAACACGATTAAACATAAAAAACGTTACCCTGGTGCATTGATTCTGTTAACATGCTATGTGAAAAAGTAGATCTGGCAATACCTGATTTCGATTCGCGGTACTAAAGTATTTTGGCTGTTGGCATCCAACCTTTAAATGACTTGAAATTTAGATTGAGAATAAAAGATTATTCTTCATATTGGGGCCTGATCTAAGGTTTTCTGTACATGTGTTTGTTTGGGATCTTTGACATGCAAGGTGTCAATGATGTTATGGCATTCATTGATATTCCGGACAATTCAATTTGTATGTTTGAAATTGTTTGACAGTTAGGTCTAGTAAGAGCATTTTTTTCTATCCTTTTCGTAAGGCCAGTTTAAGGAATATACACAAGAATATACATGATAAAGATACAATTTAAACATACATTTTAAAGTAAGTGCGGGGTCGTATGTCAATTATGAGGAATTCCATCTTCTTCTGTTCCAGCTAGACATAAATTTAGATAACATCACCATAATTTGCGATACAAATATATTAAAGAATATGTTACAAACCCCGCCACTCATTGGAAACAAATATTTTAAATATCCTTAAATATCCAGTTTTAACATGACAAGAGCTTTGATTCAAAGAAAATTTAAACGCGATTTAAGGTCACATGCTGTTAATATCCAGACGACAGTACATTGTGGTTTAAGTGGTTACAATCTGTTATAAAGAATTTTATTTTTATATAGTTCAGTATACAGATTTTTTAAAAGATTAAGGTCAGGTATGTCTTAGAACTAACGGCTCACACAGACGTCTTTGACATAAATCCCTTGTCGTACAGAAAATTTGTCTCGTTGAAAAGTAAGCTTCACTAAATATTACCGAAATGTATAATGTAAATGATAGTGAATTTGAAAATCTTGGTAATTAACCACGAGCCAAAACATGCACGTGCAAGTTCTAATGATCATAACTGTTGTTTATTTTTTGGATGATATATATTAAAATAAATAATTAAGAGGACGAAACGTACACATTTCATAGCTAAGAATGGCGGTCTCAGGTTTATTTATGGTTTTGCAACCAGACTTATGCAATAAAGCACGTTTTCATGTCGCATTTATTTGCAACTTTAGTACAGCATTTTTCACACGCGTTTTGTTGAATGCATGACTATGTACACAAACTTCATGATTTTTTTTCTTGACATATATAAATATATACGTGTACATACTTCTTACACGAGCCACTTAGAAAAGCAATTCGGAAATGTAACACTTTAAAAACAAAACTGCGTACGTGCAGCTCAGAACCATTTATTTTGCAATCCTCTTTTATTGTTGGTAAATTTACTTCGCAGCTTCTTAAAGATTATAATGACATTATAAATGCAGTTTGTGTAGCTTAAATTCAATTTTTGAAAACTATTTTAGTCTTTGAAAGGCAAGAAATCGACCAGCCAGATAACACCTAACATAAAGGCCTAACCAGCCATATAACACCTATCATAAAGGCCTAACCAGCCAGATAACACCTAACATAAAGGCCTAACCAGCCAGATAACACCTAACATAAAGGCCTAACCAGCCAAATAACACCTAACATAAAGGCCTAATGTGTATCCAAGGCGACATCAAATGGTATTACATGTAGAAGTAAAACCGTCTACTTTGGTAGTGATGGTGGGTTTGGAAACAATTTGATTAACACGAATACAAAAGTTATTCTAGAACACAGACAGAGATTACGTGTTATATATTCAGTTAAACAGATGTATTGTGTTAAAACTCCTAAATGTTCTGTTAAAGTTTGTTGGCTATGTTTTGCTGTATTGTGTCGTTTCCGATTTAACCTAGGTGTGATTGTTAATAAACCTATGCGTGCATTGGGGAATCTTATTTGCAGAATGTTTGTCATTAAGTATAGTCTTTTAATTTAGCACACGCATATAAGGATATATCATTACCCGAATGGTCACTGAAGCTACTCACATAGTAGGTCAGCATTTTATGTATGTTATATAAAACTTTCAAAGACTTTAATTTGGGTTTAACCACTCCTTATCGGAAAGAGAGTGTCTCTTAACAGTAAAAGAAGACTGAAGATACAAAAGAAGAAGATAAGCATCTCACTTTTGCCCATGAATTATTTACGGGTCTAGACGTCTGTGCGAACATAAACTCTTCGCCAATCAAGACAAATTCAGCCTCATGTTGTGGGGTTCCTCTCCTCAGAACGACACTTCTAATTAACCCCTATATTAAACGCGTTTAGAAAACGTGTCTATGTATTTCCGAAAAAGTTTACATGAAACGTGATAGTTTGTCATTGGAGGTGCAAGGATTTGATATTAAAGAGACGCTATTGGAGCGCAACTTATGTGAGCATAAATGTAGTCTGTAAACGTGGTGTACGGCCTCTTCCTTACGTGCTCGTAGGCTACTATTACTCTAGAGTGGTGCAACCAGGTGTCATTTAGGCATATCTTTTACATTGCATTGACTTGCAGGCATGTAGCTTTGTCTTAAAGACTAGCATTGCCGAACCGATTTTCTGATATCCTATCGTGCATCTTTAAAAGAAGTGAAATTCAGGATACAGTTTTGTGTTCGTTTTGTTAATGCCTGATAGGTATGTTTTAAAATTGGAACCTGAGAGTAAACATGAATTTATTTGGTACGGTCTAATGTTGTCTGGAAATCAAATTTCATAAAAATAGAAGGAAAATTAATTATTTTTTATCGTCAAACTCATATGTCATGTGAGTTACTGATAAACTTCTATTCCTACCGGATAAAAATCGTAAAGAAACATGGATGCTGCGCACACACTTTAATAAAAGCTAACTCTTTGGAAAAATAGTTTGCATCAAAATAATAAAAATGACAGCTGATAATTGCAATTGTATATTAACCTTGATCATTCATACAACTTTGAATTAAAACGCAACGATCCCTTTGATACATAATAATACCCCATAATGTAATAAAATGTAATATATATATGCTCGAGGAAATATGCGGTCGCGGCTCACGAATAACGCTTCAAATGCTGGTGTACCTGACCATGCAGTCCTCCGTAGCCGTGATATTAGTGTGGAATTAGATCATTGATTGATTCGATTCAATGAAACAGTGCTGATTGTGGTGTCGTCATATGAACGAACAAAGGTACAGATATTTCTGCGTTTGAAACACTGACGTTTATTATACTATTGGCGACAAAACACAAATATGTTAACCCCGCCAACATACCTCATATAATCGTAATTCATTTCTCCTTGAAGCCATAGTTACGTTGTCAGCAACGTTTGTGACACTGTGATGGTTAGTAATTAAAGCAAACTATTTGCGTCATTCATTCAGAACGAGCATTGCTTTAATGCTGTATGGAGAGTCTATCAGACAGTTTTCAGCCACTACAATTGACTCAAAGTCCCATTACGTTGACACTGGATTCATCACTGCTGATAAGTATACCCTTAAATTGAATTACCAAGCCCTTTCCTACAAGTCATTGACATGCCTGTTAAAACGCAAAATAGGATACTAGAAATGATCAATTGATTAGTAATAGGCATGCACTAGGTCAAAGTGTTTTGAAACACAAACATATATTGTGCATATCAAGTTCCGTTTGTCCGTTCGTCCCGAAACCTCGTGTGTCGAGCATCTATCACTCCATTTGACGGCTTTTAATTCAAACTTGCACAGATGATCCGTCATCATGCGCACACGAACGCAGAGCAAATAATGTGTTCCGCGAAAATTTCAACCAGAATCATGGCCTTTTATATTTTTCTCTATATACCTTATATCGTTAAGTGAAAAATCGTGAATCATAATCGATCGTGAATAATGTAGGTAAGGAAAAGGTTCTGAGCTGTTATTCATAAATCATAGAGTCATTTCCTAGCTTATCTCACTTTCCTTATGTAAGTTTCTCATTGGTCATATATTAAAAAAGCGTAACAATATCTGAAATACGATACTTTTATATTAAATGCATTTACATATTTTTAACTTGACTAATTAAGGAAATGACAGATGATTTTGTATGAAAACGGTACCTTGTTAAAGTCATTGCTTTTATTGTGGCCTCCTAAAAACACTCTTTTGTTTTTATAAAAGTATCAATTACAAATATTACGGGGTTATTTCTAAAATACTACAGACATCACCTCGTTTTTGATGTTTGTTTATCTATCTACTGATGAAGGTTTTACACCAAAACGTTTAGATAAAAAGGTTTCTTAAAAACCATAACGTGTGTATGTGGTTGTTGTATACATTATCCATTAAAATAGAAGTTTGAGATGGTGGGTTTTTGGACGTGATTTGTCTTACTACATGTTGGGGAAAACAGACAATTCTAGGTCAATGAATTTACGGAAACGTATGTCTATTACGCGCGGATCTTTTTTTAAATGTTGTGCTGTGCAGGATAGGTCTATGACATTAGCTTTTTGCATAAAATAATTGTATTACCGATTAAGAGTTCTCGGCATAGTTTTGTTCTACGCCTAAGTTATAATAGACGTTAATAATGAGTGATGCAACCATTTAATTGAACTCTTGCTGGCCTCTGAGAATTCGGAATAAAGTTAAAACAGTTTTGCAACAATTATAAGAAACTAGATACTAACAACATTTTAAATAACAACAAATATCTCCACTCTTTAAATTACAAAATTCCGTCGGGAACTTTAATTTTGAGAAGCGAAAGTGCGACCTGTCTATCTAAGTAGAAATGTCTGTAATATTACCTCCATTTGCTGCATACATCATTAATTTTTAAGCCTTTTAAGATATATGAGACTAATTGACTCTACTTTGGAACAGCCACAAGCCGTTTCTTATTAATATGAATGATTGATATTGCCATTTAACAAACAATGATAAATTGCATTTCCAAAAATGCGGCGGTAGTTTTAAAATATGATGTCTGTAAGCTTGGCTATTATTGTGACGGTAGTGCTAGAGGTACACTTAGCCTTCATTGTGACGGTTATGCAAGAGGTAAATTTTGCCTTTATTGTGACGGTTATTCTAGAGGTAAACTTGGCCTTTATTGTACCGGTAGTGCTAGAGGTGAACTTGGCCTTTATTGTGACGCTAGTTTTAGAGGTAAACTTGGCCTTTATTGTGACGCTAGTGCTAGAGGTAAACTTGGCCTTTATTGTGACGGTACTGCAAGAGGTACATTTGGCCTTCATTGTGGCGGTTATGCTAGAGGTGAACCTGGCCTTCATTGTGACGGTACTGCAAGAGTTACACTTGGCCATTATTTTGACGGTAGTACTAGACGTTAACTTGGCCTTTGTTGTGACGGTGGTGCTAGAGGTAAACTTGGCCTTCATTTTGACGGCAGTGCTAAAGGTAAACTGGTCTTTATTGTGACGGTAGTGCTAGAGGTAAACTTGGCCTTAATTGTGACGCTAGTGCTAGAGGTAAACTTGGCCTTTATTGTGACGCTAGTGCTAGAGGAAAACTTGGCCTTTATTGTGACGCTAGTTCTAAAGGTAAACTTTGCCTTTATTATGACGAAAATGCTAGAGGTCAACATGGCCTTTATTGTGACAGTAGTGCTAGAGGTAAAATTGGCCTTCATTTTGACGGTTGTGTTAGAGGTAAACTTGGCCTTCATAGTGACGGTAGTACTAGAGGTAAACTTGACCTTTATTGTGACGGTAGTGCTAAAGGTAAACTTTGCCTTTTTTGACAGTAGTGGTGATGTGAACTTGGCCTTTATTGTGACGATAGTGCTAGAGGTACACTTGGCCATTATTTTGACGGTAGTACTAGACGTTAACTTGGCCTTTGTTGTGACGGTGGTGCTAGAGGTAAACTTGGCCTTCATTTTGACGGCAGTGCTAAAGGTAAACTGGTCTTTATTGTGACGGTAGTGCTAGAGGTAAACTTGGCCTTAATTGTGACGCTAGTGCTAGAGGTAAACTTGGCCTTTATTGTAACGGTAGTGCTAGAGGAAAACTTGGCCTTTATTGTGACGCTAGTGCTAAAGGTAAACTTTGCCTTTATTATGACGAAAATGCTAGTGGTCAACATGGCCTTTATTGTGACGGTAGTGCTAGAGGTAAAATTGGCCTTCATTTTGACGGTTGTGTTAGAGGTAAACTTGGCCTTCATTGTGACGGTAGTACTAGAGGTAAACTTGACCTTTATTGTGACGGTAGTGCTAAAGGTAAACTTTGCCTTTATTATGACGAAAATGCTAGAGGTCAACATGGCCTTTATTGTGACGGTAGTGCTAGAGATAAAATTGGCCTTCATTTTGACGGTTGTGTTAGAGGTAAACTTGGCCTTCATTGTGACGGTAGTACTAGAGGTAAACTTGACCTTTATTGTGACGGTAGTGCTAAAGGTAAACTTTGCCTTTATTTTGACGGTAGTGCTGATGTGAACTTGGCCTTTATTGTGACGATAGTGCTAGAGGTACACTTGGCCATTATTTTGACGGTAGTACTAGACGTTAACTTGGCCTTTGTTGTGACGGTGGTGCTAGAGGTAAACTTGGCCTTCATTTTGACGGCAGTGCTAAAGGTAAACTGGTCTTTATTATGACGGTAGTGCTAGAGGAAAACTTGGCCTTAATTGTGACGCTAGTGCTAGAGGTAAACTTGGCCTTCATTGTGACGGTAGTGCTAAAGGTAAACTTGGCCTTCATTGTGACGGTAGTGCTAGAGGTAAACTTGGCCTTAATTGTGACGGTTGTGCTAGAGGTCAACTTGGCCTTAATTGTGACGGTAGTGCTAGAGGTAAAGTTGGCCTTAATTGTGACGCTAGTGCTAGAGGTAAACTTGGTCTTTATTGTGACGCTAGTGCTAGAGGAAAACTTGGCCTTTATTGTGACGCTAGTGCTAGAGGTAAACTTTGCCTTTATTATGACGAAAATGCTAGAGGTCAACATGGCCTTTATTGTGACGCTAGTGCTAGAGGTAAACTTGGCCTTTATTGTGACGCTAGTGCTAGAGGAAAACTTGGCCTTTATTGTGACGCTAGTGCTAAAGGTAAACTTTGCCTTTATTATGACGAAAATGCTAGAGGTCAACATGGCCTTTATTGTGACGGTAGTGCTAGAGGTAAAATTGGCCTTCATTTTGACGGTTGTGTTAGAGGTAAACTTGGCCTTCATAGTGACGGTAGTACTAGAGGTAAACTTGACCTTTATTGTGACGGTAGTGCTAAAGGTAAACTTTGCCTTTTTTGACGGTAGTGGTGATGTGAACTTGGCCTTTATTGTGACGATAGTGCTAGAGGTACACTTGGCCATTATTTTGACGGTAGTACTAGACGTTAACTTGGCCTTTGTTGTGACGGTGGTGCTAGAGGTAAACTTGGCCTTCATTTTGACGGCAGTGCTAAAGGTAAACTGGTCTTTATTGTGACGGTAGTGCTAGAGGTAAACTTGGCCTTAATTGTGACGCTAGTGCTAGAGGTAAACTTGGCCTTTATTGTGACGGTAGTGCTAGAGGAAAACTTGGCCTTTATTGTGACGCTAGTGCTAAAGGTAAACTTTGCCTTTATTATGACGAAAATGCTAGTGGTCAACATGGCCTTTATTGTGACGGTAGTGCTAGAGGTAAAATTGGCCTTCATTTTGACGGTTGTGTTAGAGGTAAACTTGGCCTTCATTGTGACGGTAGTACTAGAGGTAAACTTGACCTTTATTGTGACGGTAGTGCTAAAGGTAAACTTTGCCTTTATTATGACGAAAATGCTAGAGGTCAACATGGCCTTTATTGTGACGGTAGTGCTAGAGGTAAAATTGGCCTTCATTTTGACGGTTGTGTTAGAGGTAAACTTGGCCTTCATTGTGACGGTAGTACTAGAGGTAAACTTGACCTTTATTGTGACGGTAGTGCTAAAGGTAAACTTTGCCTTTATTTTGACGGTAGTGCTGATGTGAACTTGGCCTTTATTGTGACGATAGTGCTAGAGGTACACTTGGCCATTATTTTGACGGTAGTACTAGACGTTATCTTGGCCTTTGTTGTGACGGTGGTGCTAGAGGTAAACTTGGCCTTCATTTTGACGGCAGTGCTAAAGGTAAACTGGTCTTTATTATGACGGTAGTGCTAGAGGAAAACTTGGCCTTAATTGTGACGCTAGTGCTAGAGGTAAACTTGGCCTTCATTGTGACGGTAGTGCTAGAGGTAAACTTGGCCTTCATTGTGACAGTAGTGCTAGAGGTCAACTTGGCCTTAATTGTGACGGTAGTGCTAGAGGTAAAGTTGGCCTTAATTGTGACGCTAGTGCTAGAGGTAAACTTGGTCTTTATTGTGACGCTAGTGCTAGAGGAAAACTTGGCCTTTATTGTGACGCTAGTGCTAGAGGTAAACTTTGCCTTTATTATGACGAAAATGCTAGAGGTCAACATGGCCTTTATTGTGACGGAAGTGCTAGAGGTAAAATTGGCCTTCATTTTGACGGTTGTGTTAGAGGTAAACTTGGCCTTCATTGTGACGGTTGTACTAGAGGTAAACTTGACCTTTATTGTGACGGTAGTGCTAAAGGTAAACTTTGCCTTTATTTTGACGGTAGTGCTGATGTGAACTTGGCCTTTATTGTGACGAAAGTGCTAGAGGTACACTTGGCCATTATTTTGACGGTAGTACTAGACGTTAACTTGGCCTTTGTTGTGACGGTGGTGCTAGAGGTAAACTTGGCCTTCATTTTGACGGCAGTGCTAAAGGTAAACTGGTCTTTATTGTGACGGTAGTGCTAGAGGTAAACTTGGCCTTAATTGTGACGCTAGTGCTAGAGGTAAACTTGGCCTTTATTGTGACGCTAGTGCTAGAGGAAAACTTGGCCTTTATTGTGACGCTAGTGCTAAAGGTAAACTTTGCCTTTATTATGACGAAAATGCTAGAGGTCAACGTGGCCTTTATTGTGACGGTAGTGCTAGAGGTAAAATTGGCCTTCATTTTGACGGTTGTGTTAGAGGTAAACATGGCCATCATTGTGACGGTAGTACTAGAGGTAAACTTGACCTTTATTGTGACGGTAGTGCTAAAGGTAAACTTTGCCTTTATTTTGACGGTAGTGCTGATGTGAACTTGGCCTTTATTGTGACGATAGTGCTAGAGGTACACTTGGCCATTATTTTGACGGTAGTACTAGACGTTAACTTGGCCTTTGTTGTGACGGTGGTGCTAGAGGTAAACTTGGCCTTCATTTTGACGGCAGTGCTAAAGGTAAACTGGTCTTTATTGTGACGGTAGTGCTAGAGGTAAACTTGGCCTTAATTGTGACGCTAGTGATAGAGGTAAACTTGGTCTTTATTGTGACGGTAGTGCTAGAGGAAAACTTGGCATTAATTGTGACGCTAGTGCTAGAGGTAAACTTGGCCTTCATTGTGACGGTAGTGCTAGAGGTAAACTTGGCCTTAATTGTGACGGTTGTGCTAGAGGTCAACTTGGCCTTAATTGTGACGCTAGTGCTAGAGGTATACTTGGCCTTTATTGTGACGATACTGCAAAATGGTAAACATGGCCTTCATTGTGGCCGTTATGCTAGAGGTGAACTTGGCCTTCATTGTGACGGTAGTGCTAGAGGTGAACTTGGCCTTTATCGTGACGTAGTGCTAGAGGTAAACTTGGCCTTTATTGTGACGCTAGTGCTTGAGGTAAACTTGTCCTTAATTGTGACGCTAGTGCTAGAGGTAAACTTGGCCTTCATTTTGACGGTAGTGCTAGAGGTAAACTTGGCCTTTATTTTGACGGTAGTGCTAGAGGTAAACTTGGCCTTCATTGCGACGCTAGTGCTAGTGGTATACTTGGCCTTCATTGTGACGGTAGTGCTAATGGTAAATTTGGCCGTACTTTGTGACGCTAGTGCTAAGAGTATACTTGGCTTTTTATTGTGACGGTAGTGCTAGAGGTAAACTTGGCCTTTATTGTGACGCTAGTGCTTGAGGTAAACTTGGCCATAATTGTGACGCTAGTGCTAGAGGTAAAGTTGGCCTTCATTTTGACGGTAGTGCTAGAGGTAAACTTGGCCTTTTTTTTGACGGTTGTGCTAGAGGAAAACTTGGCCTTAATTGTGACGCTAGTGCTAGAGGTAAACTTTGCCTTTATTGTGACGAAAATGCTAGAGGTCAACATGGCCTTTATTGCGACGGTAGTGTTAGAGGTAAAATTGGCCTTCATTTTGACGGTTGTGCTAGAGGTGAACTTGGCCTTCATTGTGACGGTAGTACTATAGGTAAATTTGACCTTTATTGTGACGGTAGTGCTAAAGGTAAACTTTGCCTTTTCTTTGACGGTTGTGCTGATGTGAACTTGGCCTTTGTTGTGACGGTAGTGCTAGAGGTAAACTTGGCCTTCATTTTGACGGTAGTACTAGAAGTTAACTTGGCCTTTGTTGTGACGGTAGTGCTAGAGGTAAACTTGGCCTTCATTTTGACGGCAGTGCTAGAGGTAAACTTAGCCTTTATTGTGACGCTAGTGCTAGAGGTAAACTTGGCCTTTATTGTGACGGTAGTGCTAGAGGTAAACTTGACCTTTTTTGTGACGGTAGTGCTAGAGGTGAATTTGGCCTTCATTGTGACGGTAGTGCTAGAGGTAAACTTGGCCTTAATTGTGACGGTTGTGCTAGAGGTCAACGTGGCCTTTATTGTGATGCTAGTGCTAGAGGTATACTTGGCCTTTATTGTGACGGTACTGCAAAATGGTAAACTTGGCCTTCATTGTGGCGGTTATGCTAGAGGTGAACTTGGCCTTCATTGTGACGGTAGTGCTAGAGGTGAACTTGGCCTTCATTGTGACGGTAGTGCTAAAGGTAAACTTGGCCTTCATTGTGACGATAGTGCTAGAGGTACACTTGGCCATTATTTTGACGGTAGTTCTAGACGTTAACTTGGCCTTTGTTGTGACGGTAGTGCTGGAGTTAAACTTGGCCTTCATTTTGACGGCAGTGCTAGAGGTAAACTTGGCCTTTATGGTGACGGTTGTATTAGAGGTAAACTTGGCCTTTATTGTGACGGTAGTGTTATAGGTAAATTTGGCTTTTATTGTGACGGTAGTGCTAGAGGTAAACTTGGCCTTTATTGTGACTGTAGTGTTATAGGTAAATTTGGCTTTTATTGTGCTAGAGGTATATTATTGAAGGCATGACCTTGTTTGCCAAATTACATCTCAAATGAAAATCGAAAACAGCAACATCTAAAACTAATGGCAGTAATTGAAGACGGAAGCCGAAAACGTTTCCTTAAGGTTTTTGTATGACA
The DNA here is from genome assembly GCF_026914265.1 of Mya arenaria. Classification (NCBI taxonomy): domain Eukaryota; kingdom Metazoa; phylum Mollusca; class Bivalvia; order Myida; family Myidae; genus Mya; species Mya arenaria. The sequence continues at coordinate 74,977,435 of NC_069126.1, forward strand.
AGAATTATTCCATACTATACTTGAACGTCTGCGTTTGCTACTAATATGGACATGAAAGCAAGCTTTTACGCCTTATAACTGTTCTGCCAAGATCATAATGATACGTAAGAATAATTAAATAACCTTATTATCGCATTAGTAGAACCTTTATAATAGATTCAGCACGCATATCCTGTACAGTTTGGTATTCTGAAAAACAAAGACCCTTATAAACCGACATGAAAATCTGTGCACTTTTTGTTTAATATTCCTTTTAACATGGAGCCGCAATTCGGTAAATTTTATAATAAATTATTCAAAATTCGATGTCGTCAGTGTTATTAATAAGGTTTTGTCGATGTTAGGGTATTTAGTATGTTGCACGTAACATTGACAATTACGAACGGGTTCATTCTAAGCGAATTGTTCTTGTTCTTTTATGTTTTCTTCCGTGATTAATTTATAGTACACTCGTCAATATAATTGCTAATAACATCGAGTGAGGACTAATATTCTTTTCCTGCCTGGGCACATTCGATCCTAAACCTTTAACACGTTATTCTATTTGATTTATTAGGTGCCTTATTGTCTGGAAATTAAACAATTGAATCAAGTCATTGTCTGGGAACACGGTTAGATGGAATAATGTTATCATAGAAGAATTTATCATTCGTCTAGACACATCTTTGTGACAAGAGCACATCTCAAATATTTTCAAACAATGCCTTAAATCTTCAGTCAACTGTTGTACTTATCTGTGGTTCTGTTTTCAGACGTTTATTGTAATGACTAGAAATAAATCATTTAGAATAGTATTGTTGCATACGGTCCAGAGAAATTCCAATTACTACATAATTGTTTTATGAATTTGCAAAAGTGGCCGAGCGTTCGTACTGCACTGTAACGACGCATAACAGCATCGCCGCATAAAAGAAATCGACCACGTTTATGCGGTGATCTTCAATGCATAAACACGACTTTTTTATGTGGTAAAAAGGCACACATTCGCCGCATAAAAATATAATAAAACACATACTAGTACAATAGTGGTTGATAAAGTTTCATCAAGATCGGACTTAGCTTTTTGTGTTCTTTTAACTAAGCTTTGAACTAGACATTTAGTGACGTACATTCTGACAAAGATTTAGTAAAATCGGTTAAAATGTGCACCAAACTAATTGATTTCTGCGAAAACGTTTGAAATGACGTTTGCCCGACTAAAGGCGGGAATATATGTTACGACAACGCACAACATCGTCATTTGGGACAATCAGAAAATTGAATCGTCGTATGACGTAACATTAAAGCTCGCCTATTTGTCAGACTGACGGGCATGTACCCTTGACAATGCGCACATTCAACGTCATTTCAAACGTTTCTAGAAAACTCAATTCTTAACGACGGACAAACAAAAGAAATCCAACAATCCTAACAGCTCCACATGTGCTCTTTGTGCTTAGATGAGCTAAGAATTATTTCCTTGTCAAGAACCACTGGTAATTGTGAGATTGTGAAATTTATTCACGTCTAGGTCATCAGCGTATATCTCTGGCTACCAGGGCAACGAAAGGAAAACTTTTGACTATATTGTTTCCAAAAACTTCAACACAACATTAGTTTTGGGCACTTGAACAAGAGGACTCAGATGACTGATATAGGGTCATCATGGACGTCTTTCTTTCATTGATTGTGTTTTTATGCACTAGTCATTTGTAACCAAGAAAATGTAGATGTGAACACTCTAAGGGGAGTAATAATTTATTTTCAACTTTCAATATTTGCTCAACTTTAAAATATTACCTTATATTTTACCAATTTGCCTGCCTACTTTTTCTGTACTTTTTCAAAATGACAGTATTATGCTACGCCCTTATCTTAATCATCATCATAATCAACAACGTCATCACAACCACCATCATCATCACCACAATAACAACCACCACCACCATCATCATCCCCATCATCATCATCATCATCATCATCATCATCATCATCATCATCATCATCATCATCATCATCATAATCATCATCATCATCATCATCATCATCATCATCATCATCATCATCATCATCATCATCATCATCATCATCATCATCATCATATCATCATCATCATCATCATCACCACCACCACCACCAACACCACCACCACCACCACCATCATCATCATCATCATCATCATCATCATCATCATCATCGTCAACGTCATAACCATCGGTTTTGTTGAAATATTAGAACTCTATGTTTTACCTTTATAATATATAGTTAAGTTAATCCTCTTTATGTGGATAAAAAAGGCACAGTTGCGCCCCATATAAGCAATTTCTGCTTTATACTGTGAGCGTCGCCGCATAAACGTGGTCGCCCTGTTTATGCGTTGAAAATCACCGCATAAACGAAAAAACAAACACGTTTATGCGGCGATGCTGCTATGCGGCGTTACACTGCACGAGCGCACGAAAGTATGAATCAATCCTTTAATAATATTCAACAACTACTAGTTTTTAGATTCTTCGCAATAAAAAAGTTTAACATTTGTGTGATTACACACCACATTTGTAATATATAAAGTAAATTCAATGATATATGGGCACATTATCTTATAGTCTGTGTTAGTTCAATGTATTACAAGTTAAAGATGCACTCATACTCCTAAATCAGATTTACCACAATTAATAGAATTGTTTTAATATGCCAGATAAGGATAACTTAATGTCAAAGTCAATGGTTTTCATGAAGTATAACGAGTTTAATTTGAAAGAAAGGTGCAGTAAACACAGTATTTCTACCTTAAGATACAATATTTTTATGTTTTCTATTTCATTATATTCCATGCCAAACATAAATAATTTATTATTTACCTTAAGGATAATAAAATAAAATGAACACATGTGTAGGTGTGCTACAGACGGGATACTTTAATCAAAGATACACTCACATACAAAGCAAATGGTTCCAAAAAAAACAAACTTCCCGTAAATTATTTCACAGTTCTTATACATATTTCATAATGAAAAACACGCTGCTAAAAGCAGTCGTAAAGTGTCCGGAACCACTGCTGCACCCACTCTCAGACTCAACAATACTCGCATTGCCATGGTAACAGAAAAATACCAATCTGAAAATATAAATATATTTTAAACAAGGTTCAAAATAATGTTTTACATATATTATTATATGTATCTGAATACATTCATAGATAATGAAAATTTGACAATTTTGCAATGTTTTCTCTATCCCGTCTGAGCGTCGAATAACCAATTCAGTTCAGTAAATGCACGAGGAAAACCCCTGATTTACGCACGAGTAACCAGACCTATACCTAATAGTACTTTAATAATCCTATACCGCAATAATAATAAATACATACAGATCATCGCAAGTGACTAAGAAAAAGAATTCTTTTTACATAAACATACGAATACTTCGCATAACATTATTCGTTTTACAATACACTAAATACCATTCTCGTCATATTTGTAAACAAACCATCCTTAACATGATTTCAAAATAAATGAAATAATTTCAATACTTGTCAAATACAAAGAAAAAATGAATAATCTAAATTCCTAGATTTTTCGATACACTCATTTTGACTTGTACCGAATCTCTTACATATCTGTCCTTAGCACTGTCGAACTTCCAACGTCCATGCTTTTTAAACAATCTCTCTGATACACCATTTGCAACCGCTGCTGTGGCCCCACCCGAACGAAACGAATGTAAACCATATTGTTTACTATCAATACCGACAGCTTTTAGATTTGTTATCAAAATTTCCCTGGCTCTATTGTAAGAAATAGGTTTTTCCGGGCAAAGAATATGCTTATTCAATTTACGAGAATATCTGATATTACAAAAAAAATAATCACATGATTTATCATTAATTTCAGCTTCAAACAGAAATTTCTCAAGGAAAGAAACTGGACAAGAACATTTTCCTGTTCTAGAAATGATCACCTTTTCGCCAGCTTTGCACTGATCTGTTTACTAGAAGAAATAAAAAAAATTGCACAATCAGAAAAAATCTTAAGATCAGACCTTTTAATATGTGAAAGCTCACTAAATCTCAAAAAACTACAAAACTTACTAAACACATGCAAATGAATCTTAAATCCAAGATATTGGTTGTATTTCCGAAATGAGCAATAAGTTTAAGCAAATCTTCTTTAGAAATTTCAGATTTTTGCTGAATCGGCCTGCCAGAATCTCGCAACAGACCATTTTTGATACTATAAGTAATGGCGTTCACTTTTGACGCTGACGGTGAAGAATCTTTCATGGATGAAAGAAAAAGTGCAACATGATAATCGGAAGCTGGAAGCGGTTTAAATTCATATTTTTTGCACCACTGGCAAAACGATTTAAAATAACAATTGTATTGTTTGTAAGTGTTATCTGATTTTGACAGTTTCACCAGCGTTTGTAAATTATTATGATGTCTTTTGAGATCATCGGGCAGACATTCTTTGTGAAAATTCCTCCAATGTCCAACCTTGAATGCATCTGTCAAATGTATAATATAATAACATAATAACACCTTTTTGTGTATAATTATTAACTTTTCCTTTCACATACACATATACCATTCAAAACATAGTTCTTATAATCTTCGTGTATAGTACACGACTTCATTTGTACCAGGTACAAATGGGCACTCCGGCTCGACAGGCCGAGTAAACGAAATTAATGCCGATAACGTAGGGCAAACAACCCACACACACTCATGTATTTTCACAATTAAGTTTCTTATACTTTTCATCGTCCTTTTTGCCAAAATAGATATTAAGATCATGATCTTTATAAACCGTGCTTTTTAAACATCAAGTTATATATACAGAAAACGCTGTTTTACAATTAGCAAATACAAATTTAAAATATTTTTCGCTTCCTTCATGAGCATTAAACGCTTACAATATTAAGCATAACCAGTGTAAACAACTCCAACTCAATGCTGAGTCATGTATAGTCATTACTATCTTTGATATACTTTTCCTCGAAAAGTTATACATTTCATCTCCATAATTCATAATCGTGTGCATCACACAAGCTAAACCAAACACAACTAAGCAAAATTTACTTCTTACTTCTGCATTCTAGTATACATTAAAATACTGGCCATTAAAGACGAATAGCTAGAACTTTGCTAGAGAAACGTCTAGAACTAAATACGCTATCACTACTGCTATCAAATATTGATTGCCATTTATCAAACTCCAAAACCTCCAATACAAAATCTCTCTTCTGGCAGTTTGCTTCAAACAAAGTTGGCCAAAATGCTGCGCTAGGCCATATAGGAACAACTAAAGTTCCATGTGCAGAACAAGCAATTAAATGAAATACAGCTCTATTTACTAGATAAATAGGCGGGAATAACCAATTATTTTCACTGGCCCAATTCTGTGTGAATGCATCGACTGCCTAAGTTTCAAATCATGAAACTTAGAATTGAATCTATGTATTTTCCTATTACTATAATTGGCAAATCTGTCCACTGTAAACGCTCCCCATATCCTATTCATACACCCGAAAAACTGAGGTGTAACCTCCCATTCAGTATTCCTATATTTACTGATATCATCAGCAATCTGGTTCAAATCCCTAGGGACCCATTGAATATCGAGATCAATCTTGTTTTGTAAACAAAGTCTAAACACATTCAGAGCTAATTCCTGTAACTCTAAAATGGGGCTGCCAACCTTGATAACATGAACACAAACTTGAGAATCTGAGAACCATTTCACCTTATGATTTGCTAAAGAATGTCCATACGCTCTCAGTGCCAAAAATACAGCCTTCATTTCTCGGAAAGTTGAACTTTTATCCTTGTCATCTTCTGACCACATGTCGTGAAATACAAAACCTGGCATATTGACAATATGCGCTCCACATGCGAAACTACTAGCATCAGAATACACTTCTAGCGTATCTACAGCAGTGCATTTACCCAATTTTCTGTAATTTAAATTGTCTACATGTTCGAGCCAGAATCTAATCTCAGAAATACACGGACAGTCTATTTCTAAACTGAATGGGAAATCCCAACTAGTCCTTGAACAAATTTGAATGTACATAAATCTAGTCATAAGCCGTGCAATATTGCCAATAACCGGCATCATAGAAATTACTTTCCCGGTGCACTTCGCTAAACTCCTAGCAGAAACAATAGGAAGAGAATTTAAAAATTCCAAAATCAACATTTTAAAATCTTCAATTCTACGTGCTGGAATGCTAATAGAGTAGTCAATGCTATTCCACAACAAGCCAATCCACTCTAGATTTTGAACCGGTAACCAGACTGACTTTTCATCATTTATAATAAGCCCTGCCTGATTGAGGCTATCTTTCACAAATATTGCATCGCGTGTAGCTAAATCACAACTCTTGTTGGTCCCCCACCCATCATCACGAAACATAACAATTTTGATACCGTTGAATCTCCATTTCACGCAATGCCTTACTGAAAATAAAAAGAGCGCTCGACAAGCCGAAAGCAACCACAGAGTAGCAGTAGTATTTTCCTTCTAAACTAAAACCCAGAAATGTTTTATGTTCTGGGAATATATCGATATGATAATAACCTTTAGACAAATCAAATTTGTAACAATACGAGTCTTTTTCAAACTATTCGACTCCTACTTTCCAATCTTCAAATGTCATCTTTTCCTTCCAAATATATTTATTTACTATTCTGAGATCTAAAATAAGTCGTTTCTTACCCGATTTATTTACAGAAACACTTAAAGGACTGACTACATGAGGTGGAAAATCTGTTTGTTCTATAAAACCGTTTTTCAACATGTCATCAATAGATTCTTTAACAAATTCAATATTTGAAAGAGCTGACTGATTATTTTTTGAAAACGATGTTTCCGGCATTGAAATGAAAGGAATTTTATAGCCGTTTTCAATAACATCTATTATATCAGGGTTTGTGCAAATAGTCTTCCAATAGTGTACATTGTTTTTAAGGCTGCCTTTAACCAAAGATGTTTTGATTGGAGAATCAGATTCAAACTCAAAACAATGATCTTGATTACAAATATTGAATAAATACTCATCATTTAGTGGCTGAGTTTGCTCCTGTGGGCTTGACATCACGGTTGGCTGACTGGTTAAATCTGGATAGCCACTCGCACTCGTGCCGGAAGTGACCCCGCTTTCCACATGCGAAGCAGATGACTTTATCTGGCGTTCTAGAATAAGGTTGCTGGAGTTGATACTGGTCCTGATAGGGACTGTAGGTCCGAAAAAGATCCCGCATGCCCGTAGCCATGGGCCATGAGGGGAAGATGGGCCCCGCACCGGAAGAACGTCCCGGGTATCCAAAGGTTGCCGCTGGTGCTGGCCTCCGCTCCATACGATCAGGGAAAAAAGAAAGAGAATCAGCATTTGTAGGATTACCCTTTTTAAGTTTTCTGACAGCCTTGGCTTCAGCCTTTTTGATTTTACGCTCGTCATCGCTATCAGAGCCCAATTCTGGGGTTTCATATTCTTTGACTGTGGCCCAGCCCCCAGGGGAATTGTCCGCCAAACGAATAAGTTTGTTTCTATGTTTAATTTTCCTTAGCGCTTCTTTAGCTTTTTCTTTATTTGAATCAAGGCTGTCAGAATCCACGATAAAGTGTAACAAGTTTGAAATGTCAGTATTGAACTGAAACTGAATTTTGCAGGAGGTATTCTTGAAATAAGGAATGTTATCTTATTCCTTTTGTTTGCAACTTGTACTCGTTAGCTCTTGTTTTAATGTTGAAAGTTTCGTGTCAAAATAAGATCTGAATAAATCAAAAGCTCCAAACAAATCTCCTTCTCTATCCCCCGAGGGCCCAGGCCTACCTTTATCTCCGCTGTAACTTGCTCCAGGGTCTCTATCATTCAAGGTCTCCGAGTCCCTGCCACGAGATGTGCAAACCGGCACGTTGTACTTCCGGTCTCCTGCAACGGTCTTCCGGCTGGATAGACTGGCCCAAGGAAATAGACGAAAGCTGCCTATGGCTAAACTCAAGCTGATCTTGGTCATTTATTCCCGCAGAGTCAAATGACATCTTCTCGAAGTGAATACCAAAGATTAAGAAAAAACTCGAGATTTGACAATTTTGTACTTTAATAATCCTATACCGCAATAATAATAAATACATATATTACCCCTTCATTCCTTAACGATGGTTGTTGTTAATCGATTTCACATTATTTCTGTTAAAGTGCAATGGCATTTCCCATCGAAATCGCGTGCGTTTGTTCGATACTTCTGTCCTGTCATTGGGCGCAATAATACTAATTGGCGGGGCATATTTACTACGGAACTATTTTTTTTAGAAATTATTGGCAACATGCAAAATTGTAATCTTCAGTAAAGCAGTTAAAACAAAATAAGCAACGATAATTTGATTGATTTTAATGTAGATGATTTCAGGATGGATGGAACAGATGAATAAATATTAAATGACAAGGATGGCGACTTATTTCGGAATTTGAAATTGACATTTGGTAAAATAAAGCATGTGACAAAACATGAAATCGAGGAAATGAAACAATAACATATTGTAGGGCACCCATCAACGTCCAGAAGAAAGATCTCAGTTCAACACTAAGTCTTCTCGCGTCCTCTGGCTTTCCTTCCACGAAAGTTCACGTTCTAGCTCAAATTGTTCTTTATTTGTCATGGAGATAGAGTTTTAAAAATGATGTCCGAGATTTTGAACTTTGATTTACTAACGCCAACAGCTACTGGAGTAAAACAGATTGCGGCCAGGGCAACCTAACAATCAAGAGTCATGGTATTAGGCCAAGCAGCTTTTGAGTCATTGAGCCTACAATAATATACAAATACAAAAAGAGTACCTACCATGAAAGTGTCATGTTCTATCGTCTACGCCAAACGTTTTTTAGTTGTTTTCCAACTTTTTTTACAAACTTAACAATACTTAATTATACTGCAAAATATTATTCATGTGAATTTGTCGTAATCTTTCCATAAATAAATGATAACATCATGTCCGATTTGTTTATACTTTGATGCCAATTCGTCTCCAGCCAAACTCCTTTGTATAAAATTTGGGTGTGCGTGTGCGTGTGCGTACGCGTGTGTGTGCGTGTGTATGTGTGCGTTTGTGTGCGCATGTGTGTGTGTGTGTGCGTGCGTGTGTGCGTGTGTGTTTGTGTGTGTGTGTGTGTGTGTGTGTTCTCTGTTTCAAAATTTACTTACCTGTAATTTTAATGTAAAACTAATTACAAGGAGAACGCTAATTTCATACATAATTTTATCAAGGGAACAGTTAAAATAGGGCAAATTAGAAGCAGGTTACATTAAACTAATAACAAAGTAACACAGAGTAAAAAAATATTCAAATAGATCATACCAGAGGTTAGTCAGTTAGTATTACTAAAGGTAACCCAAACTAAGATAGTATGTAGAGGAAGGGGTCTTGAAACGTCGACGTACAGGAAAAAAGTATCAAAATTTCATTTAAGAGGAATTATAAAAGAAATGATTTTGGTATATCCGTTTGGCAAATGCGATAAGTAAATAAGTTGAGCTTGCACTTAGACAGTGTTGGATTTGACAGGTTTGCTTCCCTTGATAATGTGCAATTCAAGTAACCAGGCCCGCACAACCGTCCCTGCCTATCAGCGTTTTCAACAAATCAACAGTACCAATCAAAGGCCGGGGAGGGATTGGGAGTGAAGGGTCAACGCTAATACTTATACCTTTGAACTTTCATTGAGATACGTCAAATCCGTATCTCGGAAAAAAATATTGTAAACAGACATAATCTACAACATGAAGCGTCAAAGGGACACAAGTCGATTTCATTTGTATTAGTTTACAATCTCCAGTTGCGCACCGTGTAAGTTACACTTCTTCGTCCGAATGAAATGTTGTTCAATCGGGATAAGTATAAAATATAGCGGATTGCATCGATCGTTTTCGGTCACAATCCTGAACTGGATGAGAACATAAGAGTATCATTGTTGACTGAACACGAGTGGGACACTGCCTATTTCTATGCAAGTAAGCACACGCATTGGATGTAAGATTACGTAAGGTATTATAATAGATGTGCTATTGAACTTAATCTCAAAGGCAGCAGGACTGAAGCATTTTTGTCAATTCAAATAAAATTACGAAACTCATATACATAATTTGTATAGTTATATAACATTATCTTACATGCTTATGGGTCGGTTGTGTTAAATGTTAAAATTGCTTTTGTTTCTCTGCACCACACGCGATCTTAATCAATAAGCAAGCAAATGAACCCGGCTAGCGCAGTGGGATAATGCGCGCAGTACAGACCATGAGGTGCTGTGTTCGATACCCGGGAGCAGCATTTACTTTTCAGGGTTTTTTTCTCACTACAAGATGATGTTCTTGTAACGTGAAATTCAGGAATCTGCAGGCACTGTACTTTACAATTAAGTTCAATCTTTGATTTTTCAAGTCAGCCAATGGTGCATTATGAGCCCCGTACCGTCTGTTTGCTCACAAAGATGACAAAAACAAGAACCTTATAACACAATCGTCGAGCGACTGGAGCAATGAAGGTACAAATTTTGTTTAACATAACATTATTTCGAACGGTACCAAATTTGACAGGAAATGTAGCAAATTAGAAAAGCAAGAAATCTAAAAATTCGTTTGGGTCTTTATTTAAGAATATGTGCGTATGCTCATAATTTTTATGTAGAGCAGGGAACGTGCGTACTTACCCATGTAGACTTGACATTGACTCAAAAGTATTTACGTCCCGAAAACATAAATAAAACCATTCAGAAGCAGATTCAATGTTAATCTCTTCGGGATCTTGGCGCTTTTAACTTTCTGTAAGGGCCCTTTGTAAGTATCTAAGTAAGGTTTTGTCAATTTGAAAGATGCTACTATATGACTTTATCCTTTTCCAAGGCGGTAGCACTTTTTGTTTGTTTAAAAGATTAGTCCCTATAATAAATGTATATCCGCAAACTATATCTTATCATGTTTATATTTGAGCTAGATATCTTCAATCATGACGACGACTGAGGTTGGGATTTCCTAAAATTGCAATATGTTGATTTCCGACCAATGTTGAATTTTCGAAATGCGCGTGGAAGGTGTTGAAAATATACATAGTTTGTTGGCCGTGTAATTATATACGTGTGGTAGTTTCAATTATATGTTCTTGCTAAACGTTGCATTAATTCAAGGTGTATAAATAGCGCCTAAGTAGTAGGGGTGAAAACAAAATTGAACGCTTGACAAACATTGAAGACAAATGCTCAAATTGCAAGTTTGTTGGCAAATGTTCAATATGCATGAAAGTATGTTGACAAATGTTCAATCTGCATGGAAGTTTGTTGGCAAATGTTCAAACTGCATTAAAGTTTGTTGGCAAATGTTCAATATGCATGGAAGTTTGTTGGCAAATGTTCAATCTGCACGGAAGTTTGTTGGCAAATGTTCAATATGCATGGAAGTTTGTTGGCAAATGTTCAATCTGCATGGAAGTTTGTTGGCAGAAGTTCAATCTGCATGGAAGTTTGTTGGTAAATGTTCAATCTGCATGGAAGTTTGTTGGCAAATGTTAGATGTTCAATCTGCATGGAAGTTTGTTGGCAAATGTTCAATCTGCATGGAAGTTTGTTAGCAATTGTTAAATGTTCAATCTGCATGGAAGTTTGTTGGCAAATGTTAAATGTTCAATCTGCATGGAAGTTTGTTGGCAAATGTTAGATGTTCAATCTGCATGGAAGTTTGTTGGCAAATGTTCAATCTGCATGGAGGTTTGACTGCAAATGATTATATTAAATTTAAGTTCGCAGATGTTCATATTGCATAAAAGATTGTTTGCCAATGCTAAGATTGCAAACGTTTTGGCTTTCCCGTTAATAAGTACTTACCAATTGATCTCATTTAGGTCAATTGCAGACATAAACAGTTAAACATAACTTCAATAAAGATTTGCAAAACAGTACCGATATTTTCGATTGGAAGTTTACTGATGTCATGTCCCGCACACTTGAGGAACTTCAGGAATTCAGTCCATTAATGCGCGTATCTTTCTCTTAATCGCAAGAAATTTGACAGCTCCAGGGAAGATCGGTGTGACCTGCATTTGGTAACCCATAAAACTCAGAATTACAATCAAAATTTTAAGAAATATTACCGTCAAATAATTGAATCATTCAATTTTGAATTACCCTACCCCCATTTCCTTTTTATATATAAAAACAACATAATCCGAGAGACAAAAACAATCCTTTATTTCATTTAATCTTAAACATTTTGGTAAAATTTGATCAGAGTAACGAGAAATACATTTTTGCTTTCAGAAATAATACATCATTGATAACATCATCAACACATATAATTACTCTGTACTGATATAGTCATATGGTATTACAACTTTAACATACTGTTTTGACTGCGTAAAAATGGGAACATCGACGATTTTAAGCAAAATCCACAAGTTGTACAAATATTCACGACATGTTCTTTATGAACAATTAAACCTTTATGGAACATTTTTATTTCAACAAATTAAAATGTTAACCGGCTCGTTTAAGCAACAACCTAAGGTTTGAAACTCCAAACCACTTATTTCAGTCGGGCCTGCAAGTACTGAAATATTTAAAGGAGCTTATATTGGTGTGTAGAAGTTGTTTTAATTACTTGTGAATGAAAATACGAAATTAAATTATTTAAATATGTTAGCTAATAGAAACAAAGAAGAAAAACAGGTGTGCTTCCTCCTTTGAAACCTTAAAACGATTTAAAAACATAGGCTAAATCATTAAAATTGACGAGTTTCAAATGAAGGTTCTTATAAGGTTTGTGCTTCGGGGGCATTATACACGTTGTATAATTATTTTTATGCGCTATCATATGTAACCCATAAAATTCCATAACAATTACCATTGCTTTGTTTTTCATTGATATTTTCTTCTGTCGTAATGATTATAGTTTTACCTTTACAAGGCAGTTTTATGTTGAAAGATTTTTTCGCTTTCGTTTTAGACTTTTGAAGTTTACACATTAAAGGTGCATAGTACAGGTCGATAAATTATCATGTTTAACTCATTTTATTTAAATAATCAATACAAAAATCATGTGATCTTGGTACAGATAAAAACAGCGAAATAAGCGATATTTTGGTGCCTTTTTTACTAGATCATATGTGGACACGTAGCTATAAATTGTATTTCATTTAACCTACCATCTTATATACATGTGCACACTAGTGTAATGAAAGCATGTTGAAAATTTATTTTAAAAAATGGCTGTAGATTGGTAAGCTATGCTATCATTATAGAATGTAACAAAAAAGAACAGAACAGAACATTTATTCGCCGAATACAAATATATCATTCGAATGGCGAAACAGTTATGCATGTTTATTAATCGTCTTTTTAATCTAACTTACTGACATAATATGCAAAACAAACGAAGTAAATGATTAACTGATGAAGTGAATACTCATTCCTTTTTCTGATATCGATATTAATTAAAACAATAACACACTATAACAATAGAGATGAACCTGGGTTGGGAGGATGTAGTGTGCAGGTGTTTTGGCGAACTGTATCCATTAAATGCTGCTGGCTGCAATTGCAGGAATTGTAATGAAATAAGGTGACAGGGTTAAAGTGACACTCTTATTCAAAATCAATACATACACATGTATTTCAAACATAAGTTTTGAGTGACAAACCTTTAATTGCTTACTAAATGATGCATTTATGGAAAAAATAATTACTGATAACAAGATTGTAACCGTGTATGCAATAATAGAAATCGCAAAAATATTAATGGTTGGAAAATGCTAATAGATTAACTGTGGTGTTCTATATTCTCATAGGGTAAAACTACTGTGTTTTATGCTCATTTCTTTCAAATTAAACTCGGCATCCTTCATATGAACCATTGTTTTCGACATTTATTAATCCTTCTTGGAATTTTAAAACAATTGTATTAATTGTTGTAAATCTTATTTGGGAGTAAGAGTGCATCTTTAAGCCCGAATTGTTTAACACTAGGTTTCTCTCTTGTATCCCCTTATGTTTGGCTATTAGAACTTTGAGGACTTTGATGCTTGCAGATAAATAAGCGATATTATTATGCAAAACATTACCGTAAACCGCAGCATTAGGCATTAGTTTTTATTTGGTTACCTAGAAGAGTAACATTGTGCTATAATACCTCCACATTATAGAATCTATGTAATTTTCCTTTGTCTCGGACTACTATTTTGATGTGCCATGCAATTGCCTGATGTTCGTAATTGAATGTGCCATGCCAGTATTATGTTCATTTCAGTATTTTTATGGCAAATATGAATAAATATATGTCTAGTTAATTTAGTGTATTGTATCGCATTACATCGCATGTCGTGAAATAATACTATAACATACACAATAGTTCAATACGATACCAATTTCTTTGTTTATAAATTGTACAAATATACGAGCGTACAAATATATTTCATCATTTGTTGTCCATTAGGCATGGTATTTCTGATATGAAGAGTAATACATTATTGTCAATTATTTTTCAATACTTTGTTTTTAAGATGTTGAAGGGTCTTTTTAAAAATTGAATAATGTTACTCATTTATCAAATGTAAATACTGTAATAGACTATCTCTTGGAGGAGGAAAGAACCCGATATTCGATGGTCTGATTCAATTGTTAAATTAAGCTTTATTTCTTAAAGTGATCTATTCAATACTATTGTGACATCGGTATATATACTCCACTCTAAATAAGCTTTTATCCTGTCACTTGCATACAAACCGGTCCAATAACAAGGTACCGTGTAAATTTTAGTTTATTAGGATGGAAGACCACGTGATGTTTATCTACAGTCAGTTAGTCATGTGACCGCAAATACGGACTTTTTTCTATATTCTGAAATGTCAGAGGAAAAGCACAAATAATGTTTCAGTATCTTATCAATAGTCCTCCAACAACCGACCTCAAGAGTCACTCGCCCATAAAGTCCCATCACTCTGCATAATAATGAGTTGGCAAAACAATCCACCAGAAAATCTACATGTGATGTGAAAATTTAACCCCACCTGCAAATGCTGGATACTGCGCAGCATTCAACGATAGTTCATTCCATTTACCAGTATGTGATGAATGACAAAAATGAATGATCTCTTTTCCGGTGCAGTTCTGAACATCGAACACTGTCAACATGAATAAAATCCGTTTACATGTGGCGATTGTTTGTAAACACTCGTGATCTTGAATCCTGACCTGTTAAGTGTACTCTGTGACTTGCGGAATAATTGTTACATCATCAGATAATGTTTGGTGACTGATTCATGTTTATGCACTTTTAAAAGCTTTTCTTTATGTTTTGAATTGATATTGACGTATTAAAATGCAATTACTTTGACTATAAGCGTATTGAAAAAAGTTTAACAGTTTTAAGAGCTATTTCAGGGGCGATTTAAACATGGATACCGAGTGTGATGACGCCAACAGGGTAAAACAGTCGTCCCCCTTATTTTTAAAGATACTTAAAAAAAATATTTATAGTGTTTAAATAAACAAAGTAACAGGATAAATTCCTCCGCCTTGCCAGATAAACTTCTTCCATCCACAGCACTAACCTAGTATTCTCTCTATATATGATACCAGTAGCAGACGACAAACTAAAATAGTATAGTTAGATTAACCAAAAATTACAAAACAAAACAATTGCTGATCAAATAGAGTTGAAAAATCACTAAAACAAAAACGAAATTTTTGAGACTAACTTGTTTTGTTTGTCAATGACATTTTTCTGTCGTTATAAGGCAGTAGTATGTGTTTATGTTGTAAGTTTGCGCTTCCGTTTTAGAAATAAAAATATAGTTAAAGTACTTTTGCTCCTTCAAGGCGCACTTTTGATGTAATATTTAAGGCCTTTTACAGTGCAAAAATGGGTGGGGAAGGAGAAAATATTAAAACGTTTCAAAAGTTCATGTTTCATTTAGTTCATTCATTCATTCATTTATTTCATTATATCCCCCGCAAGGGAGATTAGAACACAATGTAATATATATGAGCATGTTTAAATATATAAGTAGAAAAAGTTATTTCATGCATGAAGTAGCATGAGAGTTATACATACACGTCAACAACGGGTTCAAGTCAAACACAGTGTTATTGACAGAGTAACAGCAATTGTATGACCTTACAATCTACACATAATCATCTGACGCAATATATGCGCAAATGCCATGTTTCAGTATTTAAACACTATCGAAGGTATTGAATACATTAAACGCATCCTGTACATAACGAAAACTGAGCTTGCATAACACCAATTGATTACAGTCTTCATTTTTCATGTACTTGCTCCCTAAAACAAAATCTCGGAAAATGGTCGAATCTTTTTTAGCTAAGTCGGATCCGACGTGTTGACCAAATACCATGTTTAGATCACAATAAAAACTTTCGCGTACAGCTGCTGTATACGAACAAAAACGATATGCTCGGTTTTGTCAAAGAACATGCGTTTGCATTCAAGAGGGCTTGTCTAGCCACAAGTTAGCAATAAAGTGCGCAAGTTTTAAATCCGAGCGATTATTTGCGGACTGCCACACAACACATGGCTCAATTTGATTATAGAGATTTTTGAATAGTGAATAATCCCTGTCACTAATAAGTCTTTTGCGCCATAAAGTTAGTTCTGTCGGTTTTACGGTTTTATGAATAGAGCTTTTCCAGCTCGACTTCGAACGTGCTACATTATGCAATATGAAATTGTTAAGGCTTTCTTGTAAGCGGTATTTGTTTACCAAAGCGCATATATCAGGTATAATGCAAGGCATTGGATTACTTGTTTGACGATTAAGAAATGTTATATATTTCCTTATAAACAGTTGTCGCGTTAAACTTTCGGAAGGCAACGTCATTATCTTTTGCAGAAAAGATAACATGCGGATCTCGACTTAGCTTATAAGACGATATAGTCCCACCATTGACTCACACATGTCGGAATGAGTGTATTTATTAAAGCCTTGAATCATTTTGACAGCACAGTGCTGAGTTCTATTGATAATATCGAGATACGATTACTTGAGTTTTTTCCACAATTCGCTTCCATACAAAGTAGTTGGAATAATGTTGTTTTTTTTTATATATTCTTGTGGCAGTTAATAAACTATGACCCTCGCCATGTAGTCCATAACCTTTCATAGCATGGAATGAATGTTTGCCCTTTTGGCACCGTTCTTCAATACGTTTTGTAGACCGCATCCCATATTTAGAGTAAACTCATATCCCTAGATGAGTGGACGATTCGACGTAACTAAGCGATTGTCCGACAAATGTTACAAATAATGGAACTGACTAGCGTTTTGTGGAGAACGACAAGCAACACGATTAAGTTGTATTGATTTCAAATTTGTGAAGAACTGCATAGTCTTGTACGATATCAAGCATATGCTGAAGACCAGAGGGCGTTTAAGCAACAAGTGTAATGTCAACTGCGAGGGTAGGCTTCCCTGCAGCAATTGTACCAACATTTGCACCATAGCCGGAATTTTCTAATCGATTGAACAAGTCGTTTATATGCACTAAATTCTAAAAACCTGATAGTACGACCCTTGGCGAACAGATCTTCGTACATTTATAGAGTCGGACGGTGAACCAGACCACCTCACGTATTTTGTAAGGTTTTTGTTACAATTAAGTAGCGTTTTCCATAGCTTCCCTTGAATTCCAAGAATAAGGAGTCGTGCCAGACAACATCAAAGGCGCCTTTAATATTTAACTGAGCTACGTATACATTACTTCCACTATCGAGTTTATGCGTTATTACTTCTTGAAGATTAAAGGCTGCAGTTATACAACTCAGTCCTTTTTGAAATCCTTGTTGTTTGTTCGGAAATTTGGTAAATGACTTTTTGTCAAATCTATTTACAATGACATGCTCGAATATTTTGCAAAAGGTAGAAATAAGTGAAATCGGCCTGTAACTACTAGGACTTGACCGTGGCTTGCCATTTTCTTTGTGAATAACTACGTTTCCATGGCGCTGGATACTGTTCGTAGCGTACTATATCATTAAACAGAACCCTAAGGGCCATAATAACTGCTTGTCCATCGTATAAAACGTGTTCATTTAATACCGAGTCTGGACCGGGCGTTTTTTTACGTTTTAATCTTTTGATCGCGAACCTAATTTCATGTTCTGAAATTTCTTTAAATGTAGTATTATCTGGTAAAGTTTTGCGATTCTTTTCATTATTTTTGTCTTTAACTTTACGCTCAAACTCTGAAAGCGGCTCATTATAGCCAACATCAAATACGGATCGGCAAAACCATCCTTGATCATCTCACCTTCGTACTTTACGCCGTCAACCTCTAGTTTTGAAACACTGTTAGGGTTTTTATTTTTTAACTTTCTAAGAAGGCGCCAGAACATTTTTTTCGGGAGTAAATCATACATTTTATGTGACTCGTTTCGGGGTAGTAAGGAGTTGGCCAAATTAAAAGAAGATTTATCTTATTTTTGATTTTGGATAAAAACAAGTCACATTTTTTCGGAAAGGTCTGTCGACATCTTAACTTTGTTTTTATGTCAAATTGTCCTAATCAACAATTCCATTTGGTTTCTTGGTGAAATATATTTAAAAAAATAAATAAAAAAATAGTGATTTCTTTCTTCTGGTTACAAAAAAGCAAATATCTTTCTAAAAATAGCTCCAGTCTTCACAAATCCTCAATAGATTATTGAAAAGGTAGTACTTTCAATTTTGACACGAAACATATTTATTTTGTATAAAGACATTTTTGGAAAAAAATGTAAATGCATTTTGATTGGAATTCTGATAAATCTTCGTAAAATTTGCTCAACTCCTTATTACACCTGCATATGTTGCAACAACTCGACTTTTGCACTGTGGAAGGTCCTTAACTCATTTGACTTTAATGATCAAAACACAATGGCATATGATTTGTTTACAGTTTAAACATAATAGCGACATTTTTTGCGCTTTTTAAGATGCACTCTTACCAAGTTTAATTTGAAAGAAATGAGCATTAAACACGGTATATCTACCTAATGGGACTAAAGTAGACTACAGTAAATCTTTTAGCATTCACCAATCATTTAATATTTTTGCGCTTTCTTCTATTAAATACATCTTGTTATCAGTAATTAATATTTTCCATAAATGCATTTTTAGTAAGTAGTTAAAGGTTTAATAGTCAAAATTGATGTTTGTTATACTTCTGTATGTATTGATTTTGAATATGAGGGTCACTTTAACTGGATAATATGTGGCCACGTACCTATACATTGAAAGAAGCTCAGTTTATTATTTTAAAGTATGTCCATTTCTTTTGATATAGTTTGTGTGGTGTATAAATGCGTTAAGTAGTCTGGGTTTGTTTCGACTTGATCCATTATCCAAACTGACACATATGATTTGGTTTAATTAACTAAATTATTTCACTGTGTCGTCTGCTACTGGTATCATAAGAAAGGCTATATTAGGTATATAAAAAAGCAATAAAATTATATGATGTCAAAAAAATATTTTGCACATCACTTTTAGAAAATTAGCTTAATTAAACATTTGGATCATAGCATCGAATGTCAGAATCTTTCATTGCTCCAACAAAAAGACTATTACAGTATTTTTATTTGATAAATACGTAACATCAATCGACAAGATCACATTTTTCAATGTAAAAAACACACTTAAACTAAATAACAACGTATTAAAAATAATTGACAATAATTTATTACTGTTGGTATCAGAACATACCATGCAAAATGAACAAAAGAAGGCGGAAAACTCGAAAATACTTGTCACGTGAAAATAGACTATGTTATAGTATTATTTTACACAATGAAATACAATACAATACAATAAAACATAGTTATTCACGTTTTCCATAAACAATACTGATTTTATTAGACATATATATTTAAAGCCATTTTACATAATAATACTGAAATAAATTTTATACAGGCATGGTGCAACAACTACATAAAAGGGATTATGCAGCAATTTTCTTTCAACAATTACATAAAGCAATGTAAATGGGCTAATTAAAATAAACAAGTGAGTGTGGCGGGCTGGTTTTTTGCGTGAGAGTGAAAAGTGAATCAAGCAAATTCTGTTATCGGCAGTGAAAGGGAGAAAACTCGTAAACTGAATCAGATGGCTCAAACTAACCGATTCGTCCCCGATAGTAAAAAATAACGGACGTTACACTTGTACAATTCACTCGCTAAACACAGGTTCAACTATATTGTTTATTATATTAAATTACATCGACATCAGGAAACAGTATGAAGTATGCAATTTAGCATTTACTTCGTTTGCTTTGCATAGTATTTTTGTAATACCGATTTAAAAACGAATCATAAACTGTTTGTCGCCGTTCGAAATTGTATGGTATTCGACTACAGGTTTATAGGATTTCCTTGCAAATCAATATTGTGCTCTTTTCTATTCTTTTATTTTCTATTCTAAAGTGATTGCATGAAAAACAGGCATGGATGACATGTATTTTATTAGTTATTTGGTCTGTTACTGACTCACTACGGAAAAATGGGGGTCTGTGAAATTTATAGGGGGCGAGGCGTTAGCCGAGTCCCCCTATAAATTGTACAGACCCCCATTTTTTCCGAAGTGGGTCAGTAACAGACCATATAACTGATTTATTTCATCGATCACCTGTCGTGAGCAAAAAAGTAAAAACTATAATATAAGAACCGATGAATGGCGGCCATTGTTGTCGACAATTGACTTACCTGACCTACTATAGAAAAATAGTGGGCCACCAAGTGACTTCTCTTATCCAATGAAAAGGTCAGAAACTAGTGGGAGGTGAAATAAATATAGCTAACGCATCTACAAGCAATTGTATAACTTAATGTTCAACATGTTTTATACACTAGTGTGTACATCAATAGCATATGATTGACCAATCAAAAACATCCTTTTAGCTTACTGACTAAACCAAACCATTCGGAACACCATGGCCAGTTGTTGCTGTGGGCCATATATTTTAATACAACGAAAATAGTGCTTTTTAATTTACCATATAGTGTGAGAATCTAATCGTTACCGAACCAATTTACATTATCATCATACATATCTGAAATAGAATTTTCAATTGATGATCAAATAGGGCTGATAAATATCATTGTAAATATCACTAAAGAAAAAAATAGTTAATGAAAATAACTAATTGGCCCGAACGGGTTGATATCAGTATCGGAAAAATTAGATCGACATTGTATGGCGTACATTTTCCCAATAAGTAAATGAAAAACTACAGAAACAAGTTAAAACATTAACACCGTTCAATGGCGCATGGTCCGCGTAAAAAAAATGACACAGAAAGAAAAACAAACATTCACAAACAAGAAAAAAAACGTCTTCACTACTTAGCAAAACTGACAGAATAACTCCAAAATCTATTGCACATTAACAGTGCCCAATGTTGCCGACCCTTTATTAACAAAACACTTTTAAATTCATTTACAATCCAAATTAGAGAAAAACAACAATAACACTCCGACTACAGTCATTCACGTGGTATCAAGTCAGACATGCATTGTTTGACTTTCGTGTTGCTTCTGAAAGTAATAAAGGCTTAATTGTTAATAGTTATTCAAATATGTAGCAGAAATGCAATTGTGTTGGAGACGCTTTTGAAAATTGAATGATTTTAGGTTTTGATTAACAAATTTCTGATCAAAGAGTATCTGTGAGTTCATATATGGTGTTTTCTATCAAAGTAAACAAAATAACTTATTTGTATCAAAGTTTTAAACATATCGTTGCCGTCATAAGATCTGCAAGCGAGTCCCTGTATATTTACATCCATAATTCAACTCCATATTTGATCTGAGGTTCAGCCGAAGGAGTTTATCTTAGGGTGACCTTCCAGTCAGCTAACTAGCGGAGTATGTCTGTGTTACAGACTTAATGTATAAAATCTATTATGAAACTTTAAATCGTGATGGCGCTTATGTATTCAATTTAAATACATTGAGTCTACACCTTTTTCCGCGAATGTTCTACTTAAAAATGGATTTATATCCAAATTATTTTATCGGCTAATCTATGAATATTATTTTTTTAGATTATTGAATCCAGAGCATTTATAACATAGATATCACGATGGCATCAGCTTTACAGATGAAACAGTTGTGTCAAATTTTATTAAAAATGAAGTTTATCCATTAAACTTCCAGAGAAGTAAACAGTTGAAGTTAATAGCGCTTACTTTAACAACGTTGTTAACTTAAAAATGTTCTGAGCAATCGGCCCATAATGATATAAATTGTAAACTATGGGTTAGGTGAATACTGTCTAAATTATTCAAAGAACTGTACATTAACACGTAATAAGCTTAATGTAAAGAACGTATTTGATAATTATTGTTTCTACACATTCGATACTTTTGCCGATAAAATTGTATGTTGCTTTTAGTGTGAATTTAGATTCGAGTGATAGATTCCTTGTAGCAGGACTGGTAGGGTACGTTAAATAATAGTTGTGTTCTATAATTATGTAAAGTAATTATACGTTTTTATAATATGAAAACCGATATTGCAATACAGATATTAAAGGATGAGTTCGATTTTATTTGTATGTGCCCATGTAATGGTGATCTTTGGAAGAAAAATTTAAAACGTTGTTTTACATGCATTTTCAGTATCTGCTTGGGAAAATATAATATTGTCTGTTATCTTGTTTTTACAGGCCATTTTCAACACGATATTGATCATTCATTTGTTATTTACCCACTTTATAAAAGCAACGATTTGTTTTTCCAAAACAATACCATCACAATAATAAAAATTGGTATTTACACAACTAATGAACAAAACAAGTCATTTCATAATACAAGTAAATTTAAAATCATTTAATGAAATAATATTTACATTCAAAAAGCAATATTGGATGATGTTGTTAAAATAAAGTCTGAGACTTTGGCAATTTAAATCAGAATAGAATTACACATCAATACATAACATGTCATATTACACTTCTTTATCAGTCTACTTAACATTACTTTAACATGTGACGCAATTTAATGGAGGAGGCATTTAGAATAACAATTGTACATGTACATCAACGAAATTTAGGCATTATTTTTTTATCAATTTACATAACTTTTCATACAGTATAGTATAACCTGAACTAATCCTTGGCATAACTTGGTTAATATTAACAATGTTTTGTTATGTAATCTTTTACTATTTATACAGCATTTTCATATATGAAAAAAATCCTTACAATCTAATAGATAGTGAAATTCGTCCCCTATGCTATTATCATTACAGAATGGATTGTCTATTATTATACTCGACATTATTCCAGCGTTGTTAATATAGAACGGAAATGGATGTGTCTATGATAGAAAATGACTGGTGACCAATGTACACATTAACGTATAATTAATTTGGAGTGACGATAAATGGACTATTTTTACAGGTATAGCAACATATGTGCGGTGTTGATATTCAAATTGACGATACTAAAATCGAGTGTGATACATTTTATAAATGTGTATATATATATATATATATATATATATATATATATATATATATATATATATATATATATATATATATAATATATATATATATATATATATATATATATATATATATATATATATACACGTTCTGCATTTAAGTCCAAAACATGCAAATAGAGTTTAAATTCAGCTTTATGCAGTTCTATAATGTATCTGCTCAAATGCGGCCCAACTGGCACACTCATTAAAACATAAAAATGAAGTTAAAAGTTCAAATTTCCGTGCATCAAATTGGACTTAATTTGGAAAATCTGTATGCGTTTTAAAATGAACTTACTCAGCGCATATATTACCATTCAAATAGTGATTGACACAAACATAAGAGACATTCAATAAAAGTTTAAGCATATTATCAAAACACACTATATTACCTTTATTAATGTAGGTCAAAAGAAAAACATTTATTAAATTTCCTACGCAATGACAAAATATTCAAGCAAACACAGGTTGTTCGCATTTCAGACTGTATAAAATTTGGTATATATTTTATACTTTAGTATTATATCAGGTACTTCTTTATGGAATGGAAATAATTCCAAGTTCAACACAAACCTGTGCAAACCCACATGAGGGATGTTTTATTACACACCCAAAAACATTTATAAGAAGTTTCACCAGTCAAATGTTCTGTTCACTAAACGGAAAAATTGTTCATTTTTTGGAGCGAAATACTCTTGAAGAAGTTTTCTCGTTTCAGCGTTGATCTTCGGATGTTCTCTTCCTTTACCTTTCCGTAGACATTCGCTTTCACTGTCTTTTCCATTCACGAAACAATATTTCCCTTTCGATTCGTTATATTTAAACATCGATCGATTAAAGAATGGTTTGATATCAAGAAACTGTTCCACTTTCTTTAACTCACCTAAGGGGTATCGCACCATTTCATCTCCATCAATGAACAGTATTTGTTCACGCCGGAAATGATCCAACCAAGATCGTATATGCAACTGGTAATCTGAAATCGTAATGACCGTAGCATCTCCATCAACGGTCTTGTTACTTCTGTCCGCTGATTTTGCGAATACAGTATTTTCCACTGACAAATTAGAATCATTTTTGCCAAGGTCATTGAACATAGCAATATGAGACAGTATCCTCTCCACCGGTTCCTTCACTATAAAAATCAGTTTTATGTTTGCGTCCAAAGCCTTTATTCGTTCAGCTGCAAATTTGGACAAAAAATACGTTGGAGATTTTTCCATCGTGATTTGGTTGCTGTAGCTACATGGCATAATTTCTCGGTAAAGATCCAGGTCCGATGGCCGTTTAAAGTTGCCATTCTCGTTTGAATAATTCCACTGCTGTGACGTTATGTTTAATAATCTTTCTTCTGGATTGATTTCAGACAGAAATTCAAACAACTCGTTGTATCTTTCGTGATATGATCCTCTACGCGAAAAGAAATTGGGTTCCTTATCTGTCAACACGCGTGCTGCAATTTGTGGGTGCTTCCTTAGGAAATAAAGCAATGCAAACGTTCCGCATTTAGCCACGCCGGGTATTATTGCTTTAGGGAAACGTTTAACACAACTTTTAGAACTCTCCTCTTTAAACATCTGCACAGAATCAGAAGGCACATGTTCTCTCGAAGTTACGTCTCTGTAGGGTGCACTTCCTAAAGTATCTGTACTTCCATCGTATTGCTGCATATACTCAGGTGACAATGTATTTATTTGTTTACTCTGCCATATTTTCAAAAACATCATACATGCAATGGAGAAAAGTACGACTTTATAAAAACGTTTTTTGATCATTTCTACTGTTTGTCGTTTTCTCCATCCAATACCTATTTTTGTTATGTATTCAAATGTATGTTGTCAAAGTGTCATTGGCATATTTTATGCATAATTCTTAACTGTTAAGACTTTATGGTCAACGACAAATGTAACCGACCCCGGATGCACTGGTTCAATTTATTTAGGTATAATATACACCGTCAAAGTCAATACGCATATTTATATCTATATATATCAAGGGGTTCCCGACTGGAGATATGCGAAACCCTGAAATATATCAAATCAACAAAAACATATTAAGTACAAATTAACGTTTAAGTTATATCAATATACCTTTCACATATAAATCATTAAATGATATGTTCCTCACCTGTAATGATATCAATGAGATAACTCATTCTCCTGACATATGAAAGTCTGGCAGTTCAGTCTTAAATAAACACAAATACTTTGTCAAAAATAACTAAATGAATAAAATACACAGTCATTTATTTAAATTGATGCTCATCATGTTTCTCTGTACTCACATAAATGGTTGATATCTATGGTACTGTATTTAGACCCTCCGTGCTCGCTCCTCTCTCACAAGTATCCAGTGCTGGACTATACTGTGAAATAAAGTGCATCTTACAATATGTGAACATGCAAATATAATATTTCACTGATAGCCATGATAGAATTTAGAAAGAAGAATGTAACCAAGAAAACCTCGTGACAAAAACCCAAATGTAAATCCATCGACAATGCCAATTTAACCAAATGCCAACGTCTACTTCTAATAATAATTTAACATCTATACTTACATAAAATTGCTACTCTATCATGAATATCTTCTCAAAACTACTAAAGAAATGAAAACTTTAGTTTTCACTTTCCCAAACCAACTCTCTCGTCGACCTTCAATAGCATGAACCACAAGGGTGACAACTCAAATTGACACTATTTTCACTGTCCAAAAACTGGTAACAAAATGGAAGGATTTTAGTGGGTTCCATTTACGCCATTTTAAGGTGTTAAAACAATAGTTTGAAGCAAAACAAACGACTGATGGTTTAAGTTGATACTTTGATCTTGTGGTGCACGCTATTCTCAAATAAAAAATTGCAAAAAATACTGGAAAATATTTTTTTTTGAATTTTTTTGATTTTGTTAAAAATGGGTTAAAGATTCTGCACCAATGCAAAAATATAAAATAAGTATAGTTTCATACCCATTCTTTAAAGAAATGCAAAATAATCCACATGCATGGGCTGTAAAATATTAAAATTTGACCATTGTATAAACCTGTTTGGATGCATTGGGATAGAAGAAACCATTGACTTTAGGCATATTAGTAAAAAAAAATTGTGTATAATAAGTTTTAGTGTTAAGGTTTGCATATTTTTGTGAAAAATGCTTATTTTGGTTTCTTTACTGCAGAAATGCTCAGTATCAATAAAACCTGAAAATTCAAGTGTGTATATATTTCGGACGTCAACTATTTCGGATGAATATTTAAAAGTTTGCTTAAAGGGATGTGTTTCAATTTATCTACTTTGTTTTGATTGAATTTGATACTGTTTTAATTTTTGTAATAAATTGTAAGTGAAATAATGAAAAGCTTTATATTAAAACTTTAATTATGTATGACGTTTTTAGTTAGGTATTCTAATTCAGTAAAATAAAATTAAATATGGTAATATTTTAGATTAATGGAACTTAAACATTAATGCTTTGACTTTCATCAAGTGTTATTCATTGCATCATTCTGGTATCAACATTTAATGTATTTAAAGGAAGTGTTTGGTTAATAAAGTGATACTAATATTGTGGCTAAGATTTCAAAATGACATATATCATTTTATAGTCATGCTACAAGCAGAAAATTAAATAATTTTGTAATTCAAATACTTTTTTTGTTTGTTTCTCTCCTGTTAAAGATATATATAAACATTTAAGATCAAAATTGAAAAGTGCAAAGTCCATGCAAGCTGCAATTACATCTTAACTTTCATTTCCAAGTTGACAATTCACCAATATTCTATATATAAATTGTATCATTTAATGCTTTTCATAGACAAATATCTTCCAATTGTGTTTTCCAAAGATGGTTAAATAGAATTTATACTACCATGATTACATAAAAGAGTTACAGAAAACAGTTTTACAGCTGGTAAACAACATCTTACAGCTGTTTTAGGCCAATTTACCAGTTTTCGGGTTGAAAAACAAGGCTTTTTTTACTAGAGAGTTGGTAACGATTTTCAAAAATCATTAAAAATTCATTTTTTGGTCATATTTGAAAATTTCAACTGTTCTGAACTTCTCTTAAATTGAATAATAGGTGTGCAAAATTTCATTAAAATATTTCAATATTTAAAAAATCAATGGTTCATGCTACCTTCAAGAACAATGTGACTCAGCAAGAAACAAAGACTCAATCGCACAGTATTAGGGTTACATACTACTGATATGTTGATGATAAAACGTATCACTAACGAGAGGGTCACATACTCCCCCTGCCATAAAATGACGTCCCGACATTTGAGATTTCAAATACCAGAAAGATACTCTAATGTACAAAACTACACTATATATCTATTTACAAGCAAATTATGTCTCTGACACATCCTGCAAACCTGACCCAAATGCTTAAACAATCAAGACCTTCAATTTTGATGAACAAAGCAATTCATCAGAATATAATACAATATGTTGCTGAAATATACAAAATATTGAGTATAATCAATGAGGCTTAATTTCTACTTCTTGATCTATAATCATGTAATACATATATCTGTGTTAACAAATACCTGCACATGAAATGACAAAGCATAATATGGTATAAATCTTCAACTCCAATGTCCATCTGCTGTACATCAGTCTGATACCTTATATAAAGCACAAAATATAAAATATTAATATATATATGCCAATATATACTAATCAGCATCTGTAAAACAGATAAACCATGGCATTAATAATGCACTTAACTATAAATTCAGAATTGATTCTCCTACATAATAATGTAAAACTATACAACCTGTTAATGCATAAACACAAATTATTTGACAACAAACCAACAAAGCATATATGTAGCCTAGTTAATATACTTGTGTTAATCATCAATACAATGTCTGGTGAATACACTCTGTATATATTATTGTCATGCAAATGTTTGTTGAAATACTGACAATAATTCACTGTACACATTTAATTTAAAACACAATACATAGCTCAACATGTTTAAAATAACACTGAACCCAGTAAACATTTTTACTGTGTGAAATCACATTCCGGTACCAATCTGGTGGTCTTGTTCGTCGTGTTGATCTCCTAAGCTCCTGCGGCTCCTCTGGCTCGTCTATCGGTACTTCTTGAAGAGGAGGATCAACCGGCTGATTGTCATGTTGATGTCGATCTGCTATCCCCTCCTGCTCTACGACATCAGCTTGATCTTCAATATGTCCATCTTCTACTTCAACAGTTTCTACTTAATGGTTCTCATCATTGGTCTCTACCTGAGTAATCTGATCTTGATCTTCTACATTCTCTACTACTTGGGCTTCATCAGTGTTGTGGGCGTCCCTATCTACACCATAGAATAACATGATTGCCATATCATCATTTGAATCCCTCTCAGTGACGTCACTTTTCTCCCTGTTAGTATCCATTTTCTCTTTTGTCTCCTGAAGCTTTCTCTTTCTAGTGTTTTCTTTAGTATTATCAACTTCGACAACACTATCATCCTTTCTTTCAAATAATTCTGAAACTTGAAATAAATGGTTCTTATTTAATACTTTTTCTCGTCCAGTAGGCGATCGTACTTCAAAAACTGGGATGTCCAAATTTGGTTTACGTACCACCTCGTAGATTTCATCTTCAGATTTATCGGCCAGTTTATGTGGACCTTCAAAATTCAACACTTTGACTATTACTCTGTCCCCTATCTTTAACTCAGCCACCTTTGCTTTTTTGTCATATTGGTACTTCTGTTCACTCCTAGATTTATCTGCATATTTCTCAGCTATCTCATGTACCTTCTTTAACCTCTCATGTGGTATAGCATTGTATGCATATACTATTGGTAGTACATAATTCTTCCAATCCTGCTTTTGTTCCTTCTAGTGTTCCAAGCATTCCAATGAGTGTTTTATTAAATCTTTCAGTCATTCCATTACATTTTAGGGTTGTAAATTGATGTTCTAGATTTCTCTATTCCAGATAAATTACATGATTCTTTCATTAATTCACTTTCAAAGTTTACTCCTTGATCAGTCAACATTCTTGTTGGAAATACATATTTCAATACAAAATTGTTAAAAAATACCTCTGCTGTTGTTTTAGCCGTTTGATTTTTTGTTGAAAATGCTTGTGCAAATCTAGTATAATGATCGGTAATTACCAGCACATTTGATACACCACCTTTACATTTACATTTCAAAATATCCATGCAAACAAGTTCTAATGGATATGTACTAGAAATGTTTACCAATGGTACTTTCTGATTCAAGTTACTCTTTCTTCTAACACACCTACTACATGATTTTACATATTCTTCAATTTCCTGTGTCATTCCCGGCCAATAAAATCTTTCTCTTATAACCATAGTTATTCTTTCAATTCCTGGGTGTCCAATATCATCATGGCAACCTTTCAAAGCTTCTTTTTGCCGGTAAAACCAATTGTACCTTCTTTCCTCCTTTTCATAAAATTCCTTGTATAAAACTCCTCTAACTAGTTTAAAATGTTTCCAGTGTCTTGACATTGTTCTATGTAATCTATTATTCATGGTAATATGTCTTTTAGGCATTACTTTATCCGTTATACCTACCATCCATACTGATAATATCTTGTCATCTTTTTGTGCCTTCCTTATCTCCCGAACATCCAGCTGTGATGTTAAAATCCCCATTTCTGTAGCTTCCATGATATTCAATGGTTCTGATGCCATAACAATTGGTTTATGAATGCTAGAACATAGAGCTCTTATGGCAGTATTATCTATTTCAATTGTTTTACTATGTGGATATCTTGAGAGTGGATCTGCCTTATTCTGAGCTCCAGGCTTGTAAATACTATTGAAATCATAGAGACTTAAACTTGAAACCCATGTTTGCCCTGCAGCATCTAACTTTGATGTTGATTAAACATCAGGGTATCCCAATATTGGTGCTGTAGTAAGCTTCAATTTCAGTTCATTGAAAGACTTCTTTTGATTTGGACCCCATTCAAAATTTTCACTAGATTTAATCTTCTTACTGCTTTTCTTGTTCTGTTCAGGCATTACTTCATACAATGGTCTAACAATTTTGCTAAAATCTTTGATATATTTTCTATAAAATCCTGCAAAACCTACAAATTTTCTGACACCTTCTGGGTTTTCTGGTGTCGGCCATTCTTGAATCTTTTTTCATCTTGTCTGGGTCAGCCGCGATCCCATCTTCTGAGACAACATATCCTACATATTTGACTTTCTTCTGTAAGAATTCACATTCCTTTGGTGTTAATTTCAAATTGTATTTCCCTTAATCTGTTAAAAATAATTTAAGTGTTGTTCAAAAGTTTCTGAAAAAATTATGAGATCATCAAGAAAAATTGCACAAATCTTCATATTTAGGTCTCCTAAGCACTGTTCCATAATTCTTTTGTAGGTAGAAGGGCTGTTACTAAGTCCAAATGGTAATCTATTAAACTAAAAAAACAACTAGCAAGCCTACTGTAAATCTGTCCTAGCCTTATGATGTTCACTGATTTCAATCTGGTGATATCCACTTTTCATATCCAAAACAGAAAAATATTTTGACCCTTTCATTGCATCTAATATATCTTCAACCCTAGGTAGAGCATATTGATCTCGGACAGTCCTTGAATTCAATAACCTATAGTCAACACACATTCTTAATACTCCTGATTTCTTTCTACAAAGTACGACATTTAATGCGTAAGGTGAATAGCTACGACGAATGATCCCAGCTGCTAACAATTGCTCTAAATGCTGCCTAACTTCTGTTATCATAGCTGGCACAATCCTCCTATTCCTTTGCTTAAACGGTCTATCATCGCTCAGATGATTTTCATGTTTTACGCCAGTGTAATGACCAATATCATTGTCATGTTTTGAAAAAACATCATTATAATTCTCTAACAATGATTTTAATGCATTTATTTGGTCTTTTGTTAATTCCTGATTACCCAGTTTTATCTGATCAAAAATATTACCTTCTGCTTTCACTGAACTTTCAACATGATCTTCAATTGTAACTGGCTGAATTTCACAAATAAAATCTTTTGGCTGAACTGTAACTGTTCTATTGGTCACATTTGACAAATGAATATTAATAAAATTTCCCCTACCAGATTGATAACTAGTACATACAGTGTAAGATCAATTTCTTTTGGCATATTAGAAAATTCCGAACTTTCAGTAATAATACATGATGGAAAATATTCCATTTGACTGTCAATATATCCTTTCACAGTTATATATGTACTACTGTTTGGCTTCAAAATCCAAGTTCCAGTTTCAGCTGACTTAACAAGTCCTATCCTGTTATTGTTTTTCTTCAATGCTTTATCTTTGATTGAAATAGCTCTTAATGCAAAATACCAAGCATTGTGTAATTTTGAAAGTTGTAAATATCTCTCACCATATTTCTCTTTAGACTGTCCCATCAGATTTCCCAAAATGTTTGTGCCAATTAAGATTGGTACACGTTCAATGTTATCACTATCATTGACTATCAAAAATAATCCACTTTCAACTTTAATGTCATGAACTCCCTTCGTATCAACATTGCATTGTACAAAACCTAAATATGGTAACTCTCTCCCATCTGCACATTCTACTTTAAGAATAAAATCCAATGGCTGTATCTCAGTATATGATGCCAAATATTTGTTGTAAAATTTATGAGTCATTGTAGATACACAACTACCTGTATCAATAAGCCCTAGTGTTGAAACCCCATTAATTAAAATTTGCGATTACTATCCCCAATAAGTTTTTCTTTTAGACGGTTTTTATCTCCTACCTGGTCTATCATAAGCTATTCATGAGGACCCTTAGTGGTTTAAATGATCCTCCCTGAATGTACACTGCCATTGAAAATGACCTTCCTGGTTGCAATTGTAACAAAATATCCCCTTCATGAACCTATCTCTACTGTAACCTTCATTACCTGATGTATACCCTGTTCGATTGTCTTCTGGGCCTTCCCTGCTAAATCCTTGTTCTTGACCATTTTCAAAACTACTATACCTAGTCTCTTGGTTCCTTCGACCATCATAGCCACGACCTCCTCTATGTATTCTATTTCCCCTACTACCTCTACCTCTGTAACCCCTACTACCTCTGAACCTTTGTGTGTTCTGATTAACTGACATACCTGGGCTGGAGTCGGTCCAATGTCTCTGATATTTTGGAACATAACTGTTGGCTGCAATTTGTTCAGCCGCTACCTTAGCTAATGTCTCATGCATGTTCTTTATATTTGCCGATATTCCCCCAACTGCCCCTTTTAATTCTTCCACTTCTTTCTGTAAATCATGTTCTTGTTGTACTCTGTTCTGAGTTTGTGTTACCTTACCTAAACTAGAAAATGAATGTTCTATTTCCATCTTTCTCAATTCAACCATCAATCTATCAAAATCTTGTATTTGATCAAACTTGTACCCACAAATTGCTTTTAACTCAGGTTTAATTCCTCTCCATAGCATGGATCTCAACATATCATTTACTTTAACCACTGTCAACATATTCATTTCTCTAGCCTTACTTAATAATTCTTCCAGTCTACATGACCATTCTGTAATGTCTTCTTCAGACTGTTGTTTTGCATCATAAAAATTTGCAAGCAATGTCTCCTTAGTATCAACTGTACCACAAACACTTTCAAATTTCTGTAAAATGTCTGTCAATGTTGCATCAATGCCTAATCTTACCATAATCTTACTCGCTTTCACCCTTCAGTGATCTTCTCACAGCCTGTTATATTGCCCCTTCCTTATATGTATGCGATGCTTTCAAACTATTTACTTCAAATGTCCAAGTATTATAAGCTTCTTCTTTTGTTACTGTACCCACATCTCCATAAAATGTTGAAATTCTTAAATTATGTGGTACCGCCATCATCATACTACTTCCTACATTACTGGTCTTACCCTCTTTTCCTACCTCTGCTTCCTTCTTCACTGTTGTTTCTCCTCTAAAAAGTCAACCATGTTAACAGATCCTCTTAAGAGCCTGCCTTAGGTCTAATATTCAACTCCTTCAATTGTTTCAGGCGATTCTGTTCTTCTTCATCCTCCATATTTATTATTGAAATTATTCAACTAATATTTCAATGCAAATTTTGTAAATTCTTGCGCAACCTCTGATATATATTACAAAATTTATGCAAAGACTAACTGAATATATCTTAACTTGTACACCATACTTTAATATGTCAGCATTATCCCTAAGTATCCACTTCACATTAGTATTTCCACAATACAAATGAAAATATAAAATACCAAATAAAATCTCAACACAAAATAAATGTCAAATGTAAAACCAAACACACCATTCAATATATTTTTATTCAATTAATTATACAAATTTATATGATTTCACAAATGTCACTCAATGCAAATCAACATTCAATACAACACTAACCTGTTGAATAAACTGCAGTATAACTGAATCATATCTCAGTATCAATACATCAGTCTACTTTCTTTTCTTTTTTTAAATACCAGTCTACATGAATCCAGTCTATTTCCTAATTGTGTCTATGTCAAAATATCAATGCAATCTGATTAATAAATTTAATTCATTTATACCTTGTAGCCAGACTAAAATTATGTAATTGAGTATGCAATCAGACTATAAAATAGATATATGAAACCAGACTAAATATTTTTAATACTAATTTCCAAAATATGTGATCTGCTTAATTAATATCAGATTAAATATTAACAAATTAAATTAGTATTATATTTAGTTCAAATAATTTAAATTGTTTAATTTAATTACTGGTT
Source organism: Mya arenaria (assembly GCF_026914265.1). Taxonomy (NCBI): domain Eukaryota; kingdom Metazoa; phylum Mollusca; class Bivalvia; order Myida; family Myidae; genus Mya; species Mya arenaria. Next base: position 75,011,700 of record NC_069126.1, read on the forward strand.
TTCGACGCGACGCGAATAGTCTGTGACTTCAAAAATTGAAAGATACGCAAAGAATTCAAATTTATGGTATTTCAAAATACTAAATTAACTGCAGCTCTGCAAAGAAATACTTATTACTGTCCAGATTTTACCCTTTTATAATATTCTAGCAAATTTTCAAAATAAATCAAACACCTAGAAATGTGTATAACACTTAATTCACACTAAACCTGAAATATAAATGTTAATTACTGCAATTATCCTGAAGATTTTCTGAAATCTAAATATGTTATTTCTAATAACACCTCAAATTCAAATTATAACATATATTGAAGGTCAGATTGGCTTAAAATAATAGTCAAGATGTTTACATGACACACGCCGAGACAAAATGTGCAATTACCCAGACTAATTTTGTAAATCTACCATAATACATTTTTGTAAATCTACCATAATACATAACTCTATAATCTACACTTGAAATTTTGTCTACAGTACACTACATATTCTTGAACAAAATTAGCAGATTCCCAGACACAATGTAGAAAAAGTCAGGAAGTGAAGTAGATCACCAGAAAAAGTAAAAGGATGGCTATCAGATGAAAAAATGTGAATAAATGATATGTTCCTGTAATGATATCAATGAGATAACTCATTCTCCTGGCATATAAAAGTCTGGCAGTTCAGTCTTAAACTAACACAAATACTTTGGTAAAAATAACTTTAAATGAATAAAATACACAGTCATTTATTTAAATTGATACACATTATGTTTCTCTGTACTCACATAAATGGTTGATATCTATGGTACTGTATTTAGACCCTCCGTGCTCGCTCCTCTCTCACAAGTATCCAGTGCTGGACTATACTGTGAAATAAAGTGCATCTTACAATATGTGAACATGCAAAAATAATAGTTCAATGATAGCCATGATAAAATTTAGAAAGAAGAATGTTACCAAGAAAACCTCGTGACAAAAAAAAACAAATGTAAATCCATCGACAATGCCAATTCAACTTCTACTTCTTATTTATGATTAAACATCTATACTTACATAAAATTGCTACTCTATCATGAATATCTTCTCAAAACTACTAAAGAAATGAAAACTAAAGTTTTCACTTTCCCAAACCAACTCTCTCGTCGACCTTCAGGAACAATGAAGACTGTTAGCCTACCCTACGTTACTTTTTCTGCAAACATATAACGACAGGTATGCGCCAATCCGGATCGACAGGTGCGCGTTTGTTGTCAGTGGCAACAAGATGGCGGCTCCGCTAAGACCAAAACAACAACAAGCAATAGCATCAGCAGTTGTTCGCGATACACTTTGTGTCTTACGGTATACCGACAGGGTTTGGCAAACAGTAATTATTGAGAATGTTCCGAAAGAGAACAACTCAGTGGCGATCGTTATAAATCCTTTGAACTATATAATAGAGCAACAGCTGCAGTCTTTCTCTTAAAGTTGGAAAGTTTAAGCAAAGAGGAAATTTTGGTAAATGTCGGCATTTAGTGTTTTTTTTTTCATGTGATGCATTTTTATGTTATCAAAGTTCAAACAATATCGTATGAGTTGTGTTATTTTTGAAAGCACATTAACTTTTCAGTGCATTTATATAGCATGTAAATCTTACACCTTAGGTGTAGTCCAAATAATTGTACGTTGACGGATTTTTTTTAGATTTTTGATATGGCAAATCCTTCGTTAGGGATTGGAAGAATCCCGTATAACACGTCTATTATTTTAGACTAACCTTAGGTGTAAACTAGGGCCTCAAGATGGTTCAACTTATGTAACCCAACATGAGCAGATACCCAGGTATAACATATTATCTGGATAAACTGTGTAGATTTAATCCTACATGTAGCTATCTAGCCGTTTTAATAAGTATTTGTAGATGATGCAGTCATTAATTTTTTCTGAATGGGCATTTTACTCTTAGTTACTCTAAGTTAAAAATGAGTGCTTCCGAGTGTTTTGGGTTTTTTAAAATTTCATTTTCAATACATATCCTCGAGTTGTTGAAAGCCAAAAAAATGTGAGCTTTTAGTCTTTCAATATTTAAATTAAGGCATTCTCAGTCATCGAAATTAGACTTTTGGATGAATAAGCCTGAATTCTTATACTGTTTAGCATCAAATCTTTAAACACTTAGCCCTGCTATATAAACTTCTGATAATGAGCAAGCCTGGAATGCATAATATCACTGCAATGTCACTGCACTATCAATGTAGAACGATTGAACTAATGTGCGAAAATGTTTGACTTGTGAATTCTGTGTTGATTAATGTTTTTTGTTTCAATCTCTGAAAATATATTGGCCGTTACAGTTATGTACAGTTAACATGAAATGAAGTGGTGTAATAAATTTCAGCATGCCAGAGATGGACTTGAACATGGTACCATACGGTACATCCTTGTTCATCCTGAACAAGCATTCACCTCTGTGTTTAAGAAGTTTCTGATGGATGTCTCGACGGTTGTCAATGTAAACATATGTGTTGACATGCTGTTAGTAACTTTCACAATCCATTTGTTGTTTGTCTATTCATGCATGCAGTTAGCATTTAGTTTCATTTTCATTGTGTTTTCTTCAGATGAAAGTTCTATTAGTGATTCAAGCAAATGTATGAAGTAAGATTATTTTACAATCCTTGTAGTACAATGAAATACACTGACTTTCATAGGCAGTCAGAGATACCAGTTCAAGTCTGGTCAGGGATAATAATTAACTTTTCCATTTGCTTGACAATATCTTTATTGATATTTACATTATGTTTTTAAAAGAATTTGAACACTTTATTTAGTATATGTCAAGTTGAAAAAGATGTTACAGGATTGGGCATCTTAATTGTCAAACACAATAATTACAACGGTATCTTAATGAAAGTGAGACAAAAACATAAGAACCCCATATTGTATTTTTCATTTATTTCAAAAATTGAAATGAAACAAATGTTTTGACAGTTTTTAGAATGTCTGCATATCATACACAAGTGTGATGATTGCCTTCTTAATGGATACAATTAAAATAATAAAATATTTTATAAGTATGTTCTGTATTGTTATTACAGGTGTCACACATTATTGTCGATGAAGCCCACTGCATATCGTCATGGGGAGCTTCACAGTTTCATCCAGCATTTCTTAAAATTGGAACTCTTCGTGTGATCCTCACGGATGCCAAAATCTTAGCTTTAACTGCTACTGCGACGGAGGAAGCCCAAAAATTCATAATGTCATATCTGAGTATGTCAAATGTGAACATCATAACCGAATCGCCAGATAGGTATGTTGATGCTATAGAAATGAATTCAGGATTCATCAACATCATCAAAATCATCATCATCATTATCATCATCATCATCATCAATGTTGTCATCATCATCATCATCATCATCATCATCATCATCATCATCATCATCATCATTGACATCATATAAAGTAAAGCATTTCCCTGTAACAATAGTGTGAAAATCAACCTCTGTTTTAGAGCAGTGAGTGGAAAAAAGCTCCACCTGAAACTTTACTTCATGTCAATCATTAAATAGCCATATGGCTTTACACCTTTTTAATATATATATATATATATAGAAAATAATGCAGAAGGTTACCATTTTTCATTCCCTTTTATTTCAAGATGTTACCCTTAAAGCTGCACTCTCACAAATTTACCGTTTGGACAATTTGTTGTTTTTTGCCATGGAATGAGCCAACTTTTAATTAAATATTAGCAAACTATGGTCTTTTAAGCATTACTAGCGGTTTAAGAAATATGCATAGAACCTTTTTTTTACTTAAATATGAAAATCTGCGATCTGATCTTTTGTTAGCATCTTATATTACTGGTTGCCATGCACTTCATCGCATAAATTGGCTCATTCCAGAACATGAAATTAACAAAGTTGTCAAAAGGTTAAATCTGTGAGTGCTGCTTTAAATTTTCTGTAAAGTTATTTTTATAATATTCCAATAAAAAATTAAAACAAACCTAAAGTGACACTTATTCAAAATCAATACATACACAGGTATAGCATGCATAAATATCGTGAAAAACCATCAACCACTTACTAAGTTATGCATTTATGTAAACTCCTTACTAAATAATGCATTAATTTTATGGAAAATACTAATTTCTGATAATAGTATTATAATTGTGTATTTAATAGCTGAACAAGCAATCATATTAAAAACTAGTGAATGTAAAAACATTTACTGCAATCTACTATCGTCTTATAAGGCAGCAATGCCATGTTTTCTGCAGATTTCTTTTTAATTAAACTAGGTATCCTTTATAAGAACCATTGTTGTTGACATTTGTTCATCCTTTGTGTTATAATTAAACATTTGTATTACAGTCAATGCAATTACTCAAATGTTAAATCTTATTTAGGAGTAATTGTGCATTTTTAATGAAAAAAAAGCCTCAATTTTAATAATAACAATGTTTTGTCTGTTGAAGTATTTAAGTATGAAGTTATTTAATTTTTGAAATTAAAATAACATTTACTACTTTGCATACCTCAGGTTGTCTGCTGTGAACCTGTGAAACATGAAAATGTTACTTATTTCAGGAAAGTATTTACAGCATGGCATTATCCCTAGAACAGATAAACAACATTAATGGACATATACATGCATATTTTAGGAATGGATATTTTCTTTTCATCTGTTTTCTGATTAAATTATCTTGTTGCAGGAGAAATGTATTTTTGCAAGTTGAGGAGAGGTCTCCTTCAACTGGGGGTCAAAACAGTGCTGAAGATTCTGTGTATGCAGTTCTGGACAAATTTCTGCAGGAACTTAAACTTAAAAAACAGAGTTTTGAGAAAACAATAGTTTACCTCTCATTAAAATGGTGTGGCTTAGTCCATCTTAGAGCAAAAATCGTCTTTGATGTAGGGTGTATGGTGGCTCAATACCATGCTCCCCAGGCACAAAAGGTTAAACTTTAGATTTCAGTTATTTAATTGGTATTGTTTGCTTTAGTTTGAACCAGAAGAGTCATAGTATTGTAATTCATAAAGCTTAACACATATAAATACATTATAAACTGTATGCAATAAATTAATTCAACATATTATTCAAATATGCTACTACTGTACAGATGAAAACAAGCATTGCTGATGCTGACAGTTTAATCGGACTCCTTCAAGCTACAGAAGCCTGTGGAATGGGAGTTGATATTCCAGATGTAAGACGCATAGTACACCTCACCCCACCGAACAATATTAAAAGTGAGTTAAGTATTTGTAATACAAATAATTAAATGGATAAAATGGGATCGAAATAAGATGCTTGAATCTCAAAGACTGTTACATGACATTATAAAGAAATTTTATCGGAATGCTTAAGAAAATTTTATTTGTTTAATTAATTCATTCAATTTCTGTTGAATGATCTGTAGTTTGCATTGTAACACCAATGTACTTCCGATGCAAGTTTACATTGTTTTATTTCGTTTGTGATAGTTACTTTTTGTGCTAACTGCTCTTTTTATGTAATTAAGCATTCATTCAGCAAATTGGTAGATGTGGCAGGGATGGAAGAAGAAATGAAAGTTGTGTGAACTACAGCAAAAGTGACATTGCATCAAACAAAGTCAATCTTAGTGACCATGTGAGGAAGTACCTATCCCTGGACAGCTGTAGGAGAAAGTTTATTCTAAACTACTTTGGGCACAGTGATGAAGTTGTCAGCGAGCAAAATATTGACAGTTGTGATAACTGCAGTAATTGTGCAAAAGTTTACTGAACAAATATGTGCATGTTACATTTTCTTTAATGTTATGTCATTGCCCTGCCAGTTAACAAAATGATGAGAAATGATAAACTCAAATAACAATTTTGAATGCATTCCGTGAATTTTCATAGTTCTATATATGCACCAATCAATGCAAAGACTGAAATCAAAATTAAAAAATCCAATTGTGCAATACCACTATTTCAGGTAAAAAATGTTGCTTTGTTATATTTTTCCTGTTAAAATGTTCATTCTTTTTTTCTGCACATTAACTTTTTCCCTTACATTTAAATATCACAGGGTAAACGGAGTCGGTATTCATAAAACTTCTTAAGTCATTTCCCAACTTTAGTATCTTTTTGATCATATGAAATAAAAAAATAAACAACTTCCAAAATACATTATTTCAATTGAACTTATTGAAAAAAACATACTTACACATTTTTTTTCATTTGATTTAGAAAATTTAAAAAATTGACTGAAGTTTTTGAATGAATTAAGACATTTTATTAATACCCCCCTAGGCATGCAAAATATCACTTAATTGAGAGTTAGATACATTGCCTAGATCATCAACCAAATTATTTATGGGATTAGCACAACTTCACTAGTAAATCTGATGTTTCCCTGCAAAGACTTCAAAAGCAAACCCTCTAGGCATTTGACATGTTAATGTCGAAATGACCACTTCTTCAACTCAAACCATTCCTTAAACTTCTCCATGTCAACATCCTCAGTGGGTGACATTTTAATTTTTGAAAAAGCATCATACTTTCTTTGCTCTGTATGGTTAAATGGTCTGATTCTCCTTAGATCATTCATGACTGTTAAAATGTCTCACTGGTCATTTTTTCCTTGTGTTTTTTTAGCTCTTTTCATAGTTCCTAACTGTAGGTCTATGTTCTCGCCAATATGGTTAATGCCTGGCAATGCTGCAGTTCTGTATGTTATATTCTTTTCTGTTTTATTTGCAAACATGTGCTTTATGTGTGTTTTGGAAGTTTTTACATTCCACTCTTGCACCAGATCTGCAGGGACATGTTGGTCAGGCAGACCAGAGCTGCTGACAAAACATGCCTGAAAAACTTGGAATGCCTCTCTTATTCCCATCACAGAATATTGCTGTACGAGCATTCTTGATATTTCTCGGGCATATTTTGATTTTTCGTTTGAACCTCTTAACTGGAGTATTATCATCTTGAGTAAAGGTAGAAATTTTTCTCGAATGGACTGTTTTACAAGTTTTACGAAGTAGATAAAGGTCATCCCTACTTCCAAAACAAAGTGTCAATAGTCTTTTTTCTTGTCTGGTAGTTTAGGTCTCAACATGGCTGTTTTTGGTTGTATGATGGTGCTGTCAATCCTCTTTCCAGATGAAAGTGTAAATTGCACATTCCTGTATGATTGAATTTCTGAAGAAATCAAAGGAGCAACATAATGATTCATTTATGACATGTAATTAGTTTAAGCAGTAGTTCAATGCCTTAGTCTTTGTAATGCAATTCTGATTGTCTTTACAATATTTTTTATTTTATGTTAAATTTGAATATTTCAATTGCTATTATTTTCAAAGAATTATAAATTGACATCTTGTGAACAGTTCTCCATACCTTCAGATACATACTCCTCTTACCTGCTATGTGTCCAGACTGGGAATATGAATTCTTCCACGAACTGCATCAATCTTTCTTTGCCCCATTCATCCTTATCTTCAGAACTCTCAATGCTAACATCCAACGAAGAATCAATGTTTTCTAAATTGAAAAACTCCATGGCTGCCTCCACTACATAAGCTTCTACTTACCTAACAACAAATCTTTTGTCATCTTCATAGCTCTTGTTCACATTGGGATCAACGTTTTTTTCTGAAGATTCGCTCACACTCTCCTCGCATTGTCCCAACTTCAATCTTACCATCTTCATTCCAAAGGCGATCGAAGATGGCTCTTTTCAAATAATTCATTCCCAAGTAAAAAAACTCAAACACACAGCGGCCAACGTTGTTGAACCTGTCTTCAGGGTCTTCATTGTTCAACCTCAAAAGAAGAGCCTCTGACAGTCTTTCCCTGGTCAGTTGATCACCCACAATCACAAATTTGGTGGCTTTGTCCTGGTTTGAGTTATCAAGAATCTTTGTTAGTAAAGATTGGTACCATTCCAGAATTTTTACATCATCTTGATATTTGTTTTCATTAAATGGGAGACATGGGAGGGGTACAATTTCTGTTTGACAATATTCTTCAGGTTTTCCAAGTGTTGGAAAATCAGTTTTTAGAAAGGACAATTGTGGTAGGAAGCTGGATAGAATATCCGCAACAATACTGCAAATATCAGTTTTTAATTCTGCAAATTCAATGTCAGTGATATTAAGTAAATGGTCCATTGAAATGTCCCCTATGTCAATTTGTGGGGTCATTGGTTAGACAAATACATGTGTTTAGATATCAGAGCTGTACTTGTGAATCTGTGATGCATATGTCTGTGGTGGCTTGATGACTCCTCTTTCACACCGACAGTAAAATTTAGATTGTCACCAATCAGCCGAATTTGTTTGCCTTCCTTTAGTCGCTCTGTCAGATGTTTTGAATACTGGGAGCCTGCCTCTTTGATCACATTTCTGGTCACACAGTAGGGTGAACTTACACCAATCCTATTCAGCCTGTCATACACCTGAAAAAACACAAGGAAGTTCTTTCATGAATGCTGTACTACGAGTATTTGAAGACTTCATTAAAATTATGATAAATGAATGTACAATAAGTTCACTGTAGTAATTAAATGAATATTGAAGTTTTTAGTGGATTTGTTTCTATTCTTTTCCTTGTGATTAAATTCAATTATCAGTCATAGAAGTATCAAATAATATGAAGTGAAAAAGAGTCATCATCAACTGTTAGAACACTGTCTGTCTTGGAGTATAAAATCCTGAATACTTCAAAGGAAATTTAACCTTATTAGGACACCTCATTTTACTAAAAAATACAACATGTTATGGATTTGCAATGCTGGTAAAAACACACTAAATGCTTAGTTTTTATACCTAATAGTATCCAAACAGTTTTTAAAATCACCTTGAAATCCATTGAAATAACATTTTTTGGACTTGTAACATCACATGATAAATCCAATGATAAAAGTTAAAACACATGCCCATAATAAATAACAAAGTGACCAACACTATTAGCAGAAATGAGTATTAAAGATCCCTGGCCAGACTTGAACTGACATCTCTCCATTTGACACAGAGTGTACTTCCTTGTACCACAGGGATTGACTTATAACTCCGTTGCCAGTAGGTTATTTGGTCAAATTCACTGCTTTTTAATTACAGTATATGGACAGTTCAATAGGAGAAATAAATTTATGATTCAATTGTTTTTTTATTGTTTTTCTAACTTACTTTATTAGTTATCTTCAAAACCATTCTCTGCCGTATTTGGTCACAAAAACAACTAACATTTATTTACAGTAATTGCACAAGATATAATCAAAGTCCTTTATGATATCAAATGTTAATGGACCATGCACCACAATGATGATCTAATACTTACATATTTTATCAGCAAGACACATGGCGACAGCCCTCTGAAGTCTGCTTAGTTGAGGGATTCTCGCTTGTATTATAACACTATACACTAACCCCAACCTTGGAAGAATGTTTGCCAATGCCTTTTCATTATTTCTCTTTGATTTTGGCAACATTATACTCAATATAAGTTGAAGAAGCTCTCACTGGGAAATTTTCCTCAAATTCTTCAATAATGTCTTTCATTTCAATAGTTTTTAATGAATCAAAGTCTTTCTTCATCAATACAGACAATTTGCCTATTTTTCTTTTCTTTAATAATTCAGGCCTTGAATTATATTGACTGATCAGTTCACCGACCAAAAAATCCTGATTTTCTTCTATAGGGCCTAAAAAAAAATACATTTGGTTTGGGTTACCCGACCCTACCTACGGAATAGGCGCCGACCCTACCGTTTTTATAGTCAGTTTTTTAATTGCTTTTTAATATTAAGTTTAAACCTTAAATGCTTGTACAGAAGATAGCTTTAACACCATTCTCCAATGATGAAAATTATGTTCTTATATAAAACCTAATAAAAAAAAAAAAATAAAAAAAAAAAAAAAAGCCTACCTACCCTACCTATTTTTTTTAAGGATGTAACCCTAACCAAACAATTTTTTTTTTAGGCCTAGGCAATCCTTTATTGAGTATTTTAACTGTGAGCTTTTGGTTTAACAATCTTTTATTAAGAATGCTTTGTCTTTTGCTTTGCTTTATCTTAGCATACAAGTGATCTGTTGGTTGGGGTAGTGAATGACCTGAAGAACCATGATCATTAATCTGTTGCTGCTGACTAATTGAGCTAAGGAATTTAAAAAAATAATGTCTTTTCATATTGTAACAACTAATTATCATTTAGTATAAGTTTTCCTGTATATTACCTAGAATTATCAGTTACATGAACAGGATTCATTTGGCAATGTTTTGATAATTCAGCTTGCTCTTAATTTCCAATCAAACGTCACTGTGCTGGGAAACAAAATCCGCTCCGAAAAGACATTACATTGGCATACAATATAGCAAGTATATGGCAGGAATATCCAGTGTCATCCAGCTGAGTGATCCAGTCCAGGGTATCTGTTTAACTTCATAAACTTACTGATAAGCAGTCCTTATCTGTATAGGCATTTTAGGGGAATCGAAAAAGAGCAAATTATTACAGCAGTATGACCTTAAACTTAATTTTACTTCAAATAATTGTGGCCAAATCTTTTTTATCTGAATACATTTTTTATAGATAATTAAATAATATAATAAATGGTGTCAATGATGAAATATTAAATTATTTATTTCATCTGTGAATGCATTTCCAAGATGGAATTGTAACATTTCTTTGAAATGTCATAATTTCATTAAATCAAAGGGTAAAAAAATGCTGGGATTGACCTCAATTTTATTACCCCTATCATAAAAAAGACCCACCTGTATTAAAAAGCCAACATTTAATGTTCTTTTGTATAATACACAGCAATATGGCAGGAATATCCGGTGTCATCCAGCTAAGCGATCCAGTCCAGGGTGTCTGTTTAACTTCATAAAAAATACCCCCTAATAAAATTGTTTACAAAAAGAAAGCTGATAAATGTTTTTCCAGTATGAAAATAATGCATCTAGATTACCATACACTTGCATAAATGTGTTTACCTGACCAATTTTACGGCCGGAACCATACTGGACATCTATTAGCTCCACTGGAAATTTACTCACCATTTTCACAGCTACTTATTGTTTCTATTGTTTGTAAACAATATATTATCTTCAGATAATTATAATCTTTATTGATTTTAAAGCTGCACTTTCACAGATTGATTTTTTTGTCTTGGAACGAGCCCATTTTTGCGAAAATCTATGTCAACAAGTTATATAAGACTGCTGACAAAAAATAAGATTGCAGATTTTTATATTAAAGTTCAAAAAATGATGTTTTCTGCATATTTCTTAAACCGTTAGTAACGGTTTAAGCCATAAAACATTAATTTTCAAACGGAAATATGAAAATCTACGATCTGATTATTTGTCAGCAATCTTATAATATTGGTTTGCAGATATTTACCCAAATATTTGCTCTTTCCAAGACAAGAAATAAAAAAGTTGTTAAACTGGTATATCTATGAGAGTGCAGCTTTAATGGTAAATTGAACTGACGTAATATGTTTAATGATTTACGCATCAATGCATTTGGGGATTTTCCATACAGTACCCATACTAATGGTCTTATTATGTCACAATGGGATATCACACCTGCGATTGGAAGTATAAATAATTACTTTCTAAATTTAGCAGATGATATTTTTAAGGGAAAATCAATTCCAAAAATGCTATGCTTTAGTTTTATAAACATCCAGGATATTGTTTACAAAAAGAAAGATGCAAAATTGAAGATTGAAATGACCCTATTGAAATATGCGAGCGATGCGTTTATATCCAGTAGTAGATAGGGTCGGCCAGATGCGTATACATCTGCTAATGGGCTATGTATCTCGTATACATGCGCTCAAGGGTTAAATTATTGAGCGGGCAATATACTGAACACTGCACGCCTGCCCACAAATTCACACAGGGCTATTGGGAAACTGTACTATTTAAGAGAGGATTACAACGGTTTAACGGTTGAGGAAGGACTACAAGCTTAAACAATTAGCAATCAAATGTATGTAAACCTAAAGCATTGCTGTGAAGGACATACTCACCTAGGATCTAGTGGTCTTGTCTGCAAAGTTGCTACTGGTTGGCTGTCTATGGCATTTATCTGTGTGGCAGACATGCTATCTACACCATCACCACTGGTGCATAATGGAAATTCTAATACACTTCCATCCCTGATAGATAAAAAAAAAAAAAATATATACCTAACTTAATAAACAGTTTAACATCTTCTGAATTTAATAAAAGAACAGGGCTTTTGACTAGTTTCAATATGCAAGTGAGAAATTAAACAGCTGAGAAGAAAATCAACTACCTTGAAATAATTATTGAACCAGAGTTTGAATCTTACAATCAATTGTGTGCTTACTTATAGCATTGTTTAGATGGTAATACACACCCAGGATCTGATGGTTTCGCTTGCTTTCTACTGGTAGGCTATCTAGAGCATCTATCTGGTCGGCAGACATGCTATCTACACTGGTGAATACACTTCCATCCCTGATACATAAAGTTTTAAAAACATATGTCAGACTGATTCAATATCATATTACATATATATCAGTATCAACCACTGCATGTTTGAACCCTTACAGTGGACAGTAAGTCATGTACCCATTTACTTCCTGCAATTATTCTGCTTTTTTAAAACAACTGCTTACTGTGTATATATAAAGAACTGCATTGTAACAGGGAATAAAAAGCAGTTAAAAATGTAGCAATCAGTTGTTGAATTCAGACTTTTAGTTCAGTCTATTTCATAGAATAAATACATACCCATGATCCAGTGGTTGCTGTTGGGCAATCGTCAGTGTGACAAACTTGGTGTGCACACCACTCATATTTGAGTCATCAATGGTACACCCATCCCTGATGTATACAATATTTTCAAACTGACCTTCATCCTCTTCAACTGTTTATCCTACATTCATGCTTCAATGGAGAAAAACGCTTTTTGGTATTACTTATTTTAGTGTAGAAGCTAAATGAAGAACAGAAGGATTGCTTTACTCTAAGCCCTATCTTGTCAACGGATTTTGCCAATCAAACAAAACTGACATTCAAGTGGAACAAGGACAATTACTGAATCTTCCTGGCACAAGGAAAAGAGTAAAGCCATAAATAAAATGGTAACATCACCTTCCCACGGTTTGCAAATCTGCAGGCATCTCTCATCCCAACACTTGACTCGCAAACCCTGGTTAGTACATGTTATATCACTGCAGGCATCTCTCATCCCAACACTTGACTCGCAAACCCTGGTTAGTTCATGTTATATCACTGCAGGCATCTCTCATCCCAACACTTGACTCGCAAACCCTGGTTAGTACATGTTATATCACTGCAGGCATCTCTCATCCCAACACTTGACTCTGCATCATCAACTAATGAAGATAACAACAAAACCAGCATTTGAGATCAACTGTATTTAAAGTTATATTGTGTAGATTAAAAGATAAATAGCATCATATGTTTCATATGCACAAGACAATGAAATTAGTTCAGGGTTTAAAGTTATGCTATGACAAGACACTCCACATTTATACAAAGACAATAATAATAAAACAATATTGGGCAGTTCAATGACACTTACCATATTTTATGTCTTCTAATATAGTCTCCTCAGTCACTGGTGTATTCAATGTACAATAGTCCCTGAAGTTGTGAACTCAGATTTATAAAGATGAAGACATTCACATGTGTGGTTTAACAACCGTTTAAAGGTGTCGTAATAAAAAAGAATATAAGCAAAGAAATTGTATTGTTTTATTTCTACATTGCCTATTTAAAAAATAAGCAGTATATTATAAGCAGTTTATGAACATAAATATTTGATACAATATTTACACACATGAAGATGATCATCTGTACAAAATTAAAATAATATAACAAACCTCACTCAGAGGCTCCAGTCCGTCTGCAAGGTAGCATCCTTCAATGTTACTGATTTATTTATCCTACTCTAAAGCAGCTTGCATGCCTTCACTGTAAATTAATGTTATGAATATGTACAATATATATTTAATTACAACAGCAACAATAGTAAATATTGGTTTAAATCGTTATCATATTTATAGCCCACAAATGTAAATGAAAACAATTGTACACATCAAAACTTGTATATTTCATACCATTTCAAAATTTTGCTGATACTGTATAATGAATCATGCTTAAATTTAAACATGAATGATAATTTGAACACACAACTCTTGATTGAAAAATAGACTATGTTCAATTATGACGATGACAAATAATGTCAATGTGAAAAGGACAACCATTAATGAGAGTACAAAAATGTTGAATGTTAACTGAATAACCAAAAAACTTACCTGATCTGTTTGACTGAAATTGGGTATTTAATTTTCTCACACAGTCTGTCCAAGACGCTCCTTCATTCATTGCATCACACATGAAACCCCGCTCATCATCTGACCACTTCTGAAATGATATTTAAATATTGCTGACCAGTACAAAAAGACATAATACTACCGGTATTACATTTGTTGAAATTATGCAGACACCAGAATTTACAACTCTAGACCATACATGTAAACTTGAATAAGTTATTCATTAATCATTTATATATTGTGTATATAATTTTCTTGATAAAAAAAAACATATTCATATATGATTTAAAAACATTTATGATCCCTTATAATAATAACATATAGCATTCTTCTTTATTTAATGTCAATTTTCCTTTTCCATATCTGTACAACTAAACCGTTATAATGATACTCATATGTACTTGACCATTAACATTTACTTAAACAAACCTTGATCAGCTGCAATGGAGACAAAGCAGCAAGACTTTTTCGTTTTTTCCTCTTGCCAGGTAACCTGGTCTTTTCCTAAAACATACCAATGACAAAGTTCTTTTAAAATCATTTTGACCAGCTGCTGAGAAATAAAATATTTTTGCTAATACAAGACAGAAGATCACATGATTTCATGTATTGCTCTTATTCCTATAAAAAATGTGCAATGTTTGAAAGAACTTGTAAGTGAAATCCCATCTACTTTGTGTATACTGACAAAAGATACAAAAAGAACAATTACCACAGAATTCATGCCTGACTTTCACTAAGCTTCCATCATGTCATTCTGTTCTGAAATGTGCAAGGAATGAGGTTTGGTTTAATTTGTTCTATGTACAGAAAACTGATGTCTTGATGATTATTGAGGTAAAATATACAATAACAGTTCTAAACAAGAGGGCCATGATGGCCCTAAATCGCTCACCTGAGTAAAAGAGTTTAACCTTTGTTATTAATATAGCTTGTTTCTCAAAGAATATTGAACAAGAGCTGTCAAAGTATGTGACAAATGCCCCCCAATGTGACATTGATCTATGAACAAGTACATAAAAAGTTGATATTGCCTTTATGTGTTAAATACATATTGCAAGTTATATTAAATTGTCTCTGAGCATAGAAAAAAACCCAATCATACTAAATGACAGCCAACACTCTTTATGTCCTCATATTCAGCATTCCATTGTGAATAAACACTTAGTGTATCTTTCACCTTAGAGGTAGGGACATGGGTCTTGCACACGACACGTTGTCTTGGTATGTCGAAAACATATGGCAAGTCATTTTAAAATCTGTCCATATAAGAGTAAGTCACAGCGCGGACACGACAGCCTATATTTTCCTTCAGGTTGCCATGGCAACCAGAGTTCTGCATGGAATTAATTTTTTTGAACAATTTTGAAAAAGCACCAACCAAGGATCATTCGTATGAAGTTTCATCAAAATTGTCCAAGCGGTTTAGGAGAAGAAGATGATTGTAACCAATTGTTGACACTTTTCCTTTAGGTTGCCATGTCAACCAGAGTTCTACATGGAATTAATTTCTTTGAACAATTTTGAAAAAGCACCAACCAAGGATCATTCCTATGAAGTTTCATCAAAATTGTCAAAGCGGTTTAGGAGAAGAAGATGATTATAACCAATTGTTGACATTTTCCATTAGGTTGCCATGGCAACTGGGCCAAACAAAATTATGTGAACAAATTTAAGAGAGGTCCATGCAAGGACACTTCAAACCAAATTTGCTGAAGATCTATCAAGGGGTTCATGCGAAGAAAATGTTAAATTTTTTTTACTAATTTTAGCTCTGATGGCCCTTAAAAGGGGCCAAACAAAATTATTTGAAAAGACCTGACAGAGGCCCATGCTAGGATGCTTCAGACTTGAAGATCCATCAAGCAGTTAATAAGATCAAGTTGTTTAAAGGTTTTCTATTTTTTGCTCTGGTGACCCCTAAAAGGGGCCAAACAAAACCATTTGAACAAAGTTCAGAGAGGACCATGTAAGGATGCTACATATCAAGTATGGAGTCATTCTGACCTTTACTTTCAGAGGAAAAGATGTTTAAGTGACAAGACAATGTAAAAACAAATGACCCCTGAGCAAGGCCAATTTGACCCCGGGACAATAATTTGAATACCTTTGGTGTCGGTCCTCTAGGCAACACTATATACCAAATATGAAAGCTCTAGGTCTTATATTTTGGAGAAGAGGATTTTTAAAGTTTTATTATATAAGACTATATAAAAATATTGAAAACCTAAGCCTATGAACACGGGGCGTGCCGATTTTGACCCTAGGGCTAAAGTTTGAACAATCTTAATAGTGGTCCGATAAACAATGCTTCATACCAAATATCTAAGGCCTTCGCCTTTTGGTTTCGGAGAAGAAGGTTTTATAAGTTTTCATCATATACATATATAAGGAAACCCATGACCGCCCGGGTGGGGCCATTTTTTGACCCCAGGGCCAAAGATTTAACAATATTGGTACAAGTCAACTAGATGATATATCATGCCAAATATCTAAGCTCTTGTCACTACT
Source organism: Mya arenaria (assembly GCF_026914265.1). Lineage (NCBI taxonomy): Eukaryota > Metazoa > Mollusca > Bivalvia > Myida > Myidae > Mya > Mya arenaria. The sequence goes on from NC_069126.1 coordinate 75,028,497, forward strand.
TGATTTTACGTGTGTATCTATATATGTATATTTGTTATTAATTGTTGTATGTGGCCCATATTGAAAATTGGTATGTGTACTAAATATGTTATCCAGTTTAAATTAAGACGTTACTTGTCTTTGTGAGTTCGGAGAAGATTTTTTAAGTTTTCACTATAACGCATATAGAGAAAACCCATCAGCCCCGGGGTGTGGCCAATTTTGACCCCAGGGCCATAATTTGAACAAACTTTGTAGAGGTCCACTAGACGATGAATCATGCCAAATATCTAAGCTCTAAGCCACGTAAGTTCAGAGGAGATGATTTTTGAAGTTTTCACTATAAACATATAGAGAAAACCCATGACCCCCGAAGGGGGTGGGGCCAATTTTGACCCCAAGGCCATAATTTGAACAATCTTTGTAGAGGTCCACTAGACGATGAATCATGCCAAATATCTAAGCTCTAGTCCAAGTAAGTTCAGAGGAGAAGATTTTTGAAGTTTTAACTATAAACATATAGAGAATACCCTAACCCCCCTGGGCGGGGCCAATTTTGACCCCAAGGCCATAATTTGAACAATCTTTGTAGAGGTCCACTAGACGATGAATCATGACAAATATCTAAGCTCTAGGCCAAGTAGGTTCAGAGGAGAAGATTTTTTAAGTTTTCACTATAAACATATAGAGAAAACCCATGACCCCCGGGGCGGGGCCAATTTTGACCCAAGGGCCATAATTTGAACAATCTTCGTAGAGGACCATTTGCCGATCCTACCTACCATATATCAACGGCCTAAGCCTTGTGGTTTGGGAGAAGAAGATTTTTAAAGTTTTTCCTTTCCATTGCCATGGCAACCAGAGTTCTGCATGGAATTCAATTCTTTGAACAATTTTCAAAGGGGACCACCCAAGGAACATTCCTGTGAAGTTTGGATGAAATTGGCTAAGCGGTTTATGAGGAGATGTCGTTTAAAGTAAAAGTTTACGGACGGACGGACGGACGACGGACGCCGGACAAATTGTGATCACAAAAGCTCACCTTGTCACTATGTGACAGGTGAGCTAAAAATGCAAATTAATACAAGTTCAAACTGATAAAAATGATTAAATAACTGTTATTACAAATGTATTCATAATCTGATATCATATAAAAAGTACAAAAGCACACAAATAAATAGCTATGACATGTACAACTACATAATCATAATGCTAGTATTATTTTCAGCAACAGTAGCAATACTGAAACAAGGAAAAAAATGAAAGAATAATATTCATCAAAGTTACTGTGTGATTGATAGTCCGACATGGTTTACAAAGTACATGGAAAAAATAGTAAATCAGCTTTATTTATATAATGTTGGTGAATTACAGAGTGGGCCAATTTGTGACTATAAAGATGCAACTTATCACCTGTAAAATGTGCACAGTCTACAAACACAATGACAATTTTCGCAGGGTCTCTAGAAAAATGTTTATATACTGTTTTGGCAAAAACCTAAATCATGTGAACAATTATGCAAATATTAATAATGTCAAATATTTAAAAAAAACAAACAACAGTATTACAATTCTCAGAATTTTTCACATGTTCTGTACATGGCAAATATTTATTCAATTCAGTTTGTATCTTAATGAAGAATAACTACCAAAAGCGTCAAGTTATATTGATGTTCAAGTTAAGAGCTAAGTTACTAAAAATACATAAATGTTACAAATAAAAATAAGCCTAAGTTATATATGTTTAAAGTAAAGGCATACAACAATCACATGTGAATAGCTTAAGTAGCATACAGCCAACTAAAAAGCACATTAAAAGCACATAGATAGCACATAAATAGCACATAAATTACACATAAATAGTAAAACAAACACAGCAAGCATAGCCATTAGGCAACAGAGGTATAGTGTTTTAGCTAAAGCGGAATGAAAGGGCGGCCCGCCCTGCCCTTTTTTGACCTCAGGTAACAACACTTAGGGTAATGGACAAGCACACAAAGGTACATGCTGCTACGGGTACATAATACACAGAGGCTAGCAGGTTTAAGTAACTAGGCTAAAAGATAGATCCAGTATCAGGGCTTTTTCTATAGTACCCCAACTATCGGACCCATTCCCAAAGCAAAATATAAGATATTTTCCCAATCATAAAGAAAAAAATCCCAATCATAAAAAAACTAAATAACTTTTTTTTTAGAAATTTATTACCTGCATTAAAGGTGCATTTTCAACATCCTAATTAATTTTGTAATGTAAAGTTTTTTTATAATTGAACTCAGAAATATTGATTTTCATCACATTTAGAGATCGGTATGAAATATTATCTGTCACGATTTATTGCAATAGATATTTACACCCCAAGGATTGATAATTTTTGGGTCTTTTAAAGGGAAAATATTTTTTTTTAAATCAGTTCCTAATTTGCAGGAGACTAGACAGCTTTTTCTTTTAACTGAAAATTTTCCCTAATTCGGCATTTTCACGACACAAAATTTCCCAAAATGTCTAGGGTATTTTTCCCAAAATGGGCAGAAAAAGCCCCGAGTATGTTGCCACAGTTGTCCATGGAAAAGTGAATTCTTTATGTAACTCAGTAAATAAATATTACTGCACTTGACTTGATTTGACAGCGTCGGGAAATTTATGACAATATTCCGAAACATGAAAGAAGTATCCAGAGGTCGAAATTAACACAAGCCCGCAAGCCCTGCACTGGTAAAATGTCTTGCAGGCTTGCTCAAATTCTGTATTTTATATAGCAGGGCTTGTTCAAAATTTTGATGCCAAGCTGTAGTATTTGAATTCGGGCTTGTTCATCCAAAAGTCTAACTTCAATGATTGAGTATCCAAAACAATTTGCACATATGCAGTAAAATTATTTTTGATAACCTTAAAATATTTTAAAAAGGTGATGGCACATATGTCAAAAATAAAGCAAATTCCGAAAATTATAACATATAATCAAAGAAAGAAGTCTTATGGATGTATAAAACGCTATGTGCCTTCCAATGCACAGTTATTACTACGAAATTTTATTAAAAAATGCACTAAGGGGACTAGTCTACAATAATAGACGTGTTATACGGGATTCTTCAAATCCCTAACGTCTAAACGGGAATGTGCAAAAAACGGGGGTGTTTTAAAAATATTGAAATTGTTTTAAGTGAAGTATTTTATGGTTGAAATTGATCATAAAGGGTTATATTCATATTTTACCATGTAAGTGAAATGTTATTTTGCACTAAACAAGCATTTAATGCATTAAAACAAGTTGTTTACCTTTCCAATAAAACGAAAGTTGACTGACAGACAACAATTATGCGAAGGGGAACAACTCGAAACAATCGTAATAACTCCGCCTCCTCCGACAAAGCTATCCATCTATCTATCTCTGTTTAATGTCTGCTCCTCTTCCGAGTGTTACTGACATGAACGGTGCGCGCCGGCTTGTTAGTGAAAAAATAAAACACAGGCAAATCACATCAGAAAAGTGAGAACTAGGGTATAAAAGAGAACACAATTTAGGTAACATGATAAAAAGTGATTGGTGAACTGGTAAAAGGATAAAAACACTGCTCGCTTATCTAATGCTTAATGGTTGCCACAGCCACCTTGAATGTGTCAGGGGTGGGGATAGTGACAATATGATTTGGCAAACTGTTCCAAAGTACAACCGAGTGAGGATAGAATGAAAATTTGTGATAGTCAGTTTTTACTTGAATTTGTCTGAAACATAGTGGGTGCATTAGTCTGGTAAATCTTATTGGTGTTTGAATATAAGATGGCAGCGTAATAGCAACATGATGATGGTATATGTTGTAAAAAAAATTACAAGTCGGGAATCTAGTCTACGATGTTCAAGTGAGCACCAACCAAGACTTTCCTGCATGTTTGTAACACTGGAGAGAGGAGAGAAGTCATGTTTAACCCAACGGATAGCCCGACGTTGAACCATTTCAATTTTATTGGTGTTTGATTTTGTGTGTGGGTGCCAAATTGTGCTTGCATATTCTAACTGTGGACGGACAAGGGTTTTGTAAGCTAAAGTCCTGATACGTCTTTCTGTTTTTGTTTTAATATTTCTTTTAATGAAGTTGAGAGTATTATTTCCATTGGTGGTAATTCTCGAGATATGAGTGTTCCAGGTGAGGTCTGCTGATATGTCAACACCAAGATATTTAGCACTTCTGACTGGCTCTAAGATCTGGCCATGGAGAATGTATCGATTTCTGATGATATGCTTATTCTTTGTTATGTGCAAAACTTGACACTTGGAGGGATTAAACTCCATATCTCAATCATTTTCCCATAATTCCAGTTGTTTGAGATCTTTTTGAAGGATAGCACAGTCAAAGGGAGAATTAATGGTATGGTAAACAGCAGTATCATCTGCAAAAAGTCGAAATTGTGATTTGATACTAGAAGGGAGGTTATTTATGTAAATCAAGAAAAAAGGGACCCAGTACAAAGCCCTCAGGTACACCAGATGTTACGGGTACTTCTTCAGAATGATCTTCTTCAGAATGATCGCCATCCAAGACTACTGTCTGACTTCTATGAAGGAGAAATGCCTCAGACCACTTGAGAACCTGTGGACAAACACCATAATCATGTAGTTTGAATAAAGCTTCGAGATTGACCTCGTTATACAAGCGTAACAACTCGGCCATGGCCGAAATGTTCCCAGAAGCCTTGCAGGTGCCCTTTTCGTTATGTTTTGACAGAATGAAATGAAGAAAAGCCGTCAAACTCATAATTATAAGTTGGATACAGTATTTATCTTTTGTTACTAAACAATTTGTACGTGAAGGATTTGCCATATCAAAAATCTAAAAAAAATCTGTCAACGTACAATTATTTGGACTATAAGGAGACATGCAAATTTTGTCCTCAAAAGACAGGTGCCGACTTTACTCTTTAGTAGTAATTATTCAACTTAACTCATCGTTTTGGTAAATAAAGAAATAAAACACCGTGAAAGTTTTTTCGTCGGAAATGTAATAATTAACACCAATATACCAACATACTATACAAGGTACAACAACAATTTTGTATAACAAAATCGTTTTATTACATCAGCGTTCGTGATTGTTTACTTTTTACTACGCCATTTTAACTTGGTTCCCGTAACGCACACTTGTTTAGCTGATGGCGTGAGACCACAGTTATTTTTACTATATGTTTCATATAGACACTAACCTGGCTTTTGACTTTATACACACCCCAATTGAAAAACAAGGACATGGCATCTCTAGAACAATTCAAGACACAAAATATAATCACAAGAAAACACCATGTTGACCATTGACCCGACTGTCAAAATTGAGTTCAAATACATAACCCTTCCGCCAGGGAGTCAATCGGCTACAAACAACTAATTTTCAGACTTCCACAAGCTATGATTTTTCCAATATTTACATTGAAAACTATCAATTTCTGCAATAGAGTGTCAAATTCAGTCAAGTTCTCTGCAAAAAGAACATTTTTTGCTTCTTTTTCATTCAATTTTAATAAAATATTGATACTTGAACACAAGCACTCTTTGTTTCTGTATTCACATCCGGATCTTGGTCAACGGGGGGCAGATAACTGTGGTCTTGAGCCTATTTAAGCAACATTTTTTCAGAAACAGACTTCAAAACTCCTATAGTTCAGCTTCAGGCTATATGCAACACATACTGAAAGTTTGGCAATGATATATCAAACACTAAATGAATGAGACAAGTATTAGCACCTGTGGTATTTTCATAAAAAGCAGAAACAGCCATTTCCCTCAAATGTTAAGCCGCAAACCTTTGAAGAGCCATTATTTCCTTATGCATTGGAATAATTTGACCAAGTAAAGTTTTCCTTGTAGCTTTTAATGGTGTCTATAGAACAGCACCACAAAACTGGCCTGCCTACTCTTTTAAGATTTTTTCTAAGCAAAATAAAGTTTTTCCACTTCATCGGCTTAGTGTTTTATATAAAAAATGACATAGAGCCCAACTGAAATGCCTCAACTTGTCAAAATTTTGCTTTTCTGGTCCACTTATATACAAAGGTAACAGAACTGTTCAGTTTAACACAAGAAATTTAGTGATAATGTGTTAATAGACAGTCTAAACAACACTATATGCCAAATTGTTGGCTTCCGGGACAAATGGCGCAACAAAGGAAATGGCAAAAAACACACCAAAACTTAAAGATTCATGACAACTGCTAGTGTTTTCATGTATGAGGTGGCTACATGATGTAGAAAATGCAGAGATAGCATTATTATGCCCATTTTTAAAAAAAATTTACTTTAAGAATCTGTTTTGAAGGCTAGATTTGGCATTAAATTCAGAGTACAGCACTTCACTATTGTCTATAAGATGCTTATTTACACCTGATTTGCTATAAATCTCACTCATTGGAATCATTTACACACAAACAAGCACTACAGAGTTGACTAACATCTTCATTCTTCTGAAATATTGGATTCAGAGCTGCATCTCCTGGATTCAGATTGCAGGACTACCGCCTGGGGAAAAGGCCGCAGCTAACTGGAGCTTATTGGCACATCATGATCTGCAAGCAAGACACAAAAGCAATGTTTTACACAAATAAAACTATCTGCCACTACTGTTAAAGTTTGAAAAAGGCCTGTAAACACTCATTTGAGGCATACACAACCTTTGATATAGTCATAAATGTGATAAATATGCAGAAAAGTTCATGAATTCAAAGATTTTCAGGACAAATTTAATAGAATATATAGTCTTTTGGACATTTTGCAATCAGTTTTTAACAACTCAAAGGTAAACCTCGTCTTATTGAGTACCCAGATGCATTTTGCAAGCATTCAAACCAGACATGCTTAGAATTTCTTCTTACTTGGAGATGGTATTCCTTTCTTGAAAATCCTTGCCGAGAGCCGGTATGGAAAACCACAGAGACCACAGTTTTACCAGCACTGGTTCTTGTCCTTGAAAATTCCTCTGTGGCTACAGCAACCAGGCTGGCTATTAAAATAAGCAATAAATTAGGGTTTTTAAAACATTTATACTGTATTAAGGTTGTGTTTTTTAATGCATTAAGGGAAAAGGCTCTATTCTTTATGAAAGCTGCTCACTTTTTATTTATTTTGCCTTGAGAAATGTCAAGTTTTTCAATGAATAAATTGAATAAATGAATGAATTAATGAATATATATATGAATGATTGATAGAATGAATTAATGAATTAATGAAAGGTGGCATTATTTCTTTAAAATTGGGATCTCATTGTGTTGCTGTGATTGTTAAAGTATATGTTTTCTTGTCCATAAGCTGAAAATCATATGCACACTAAATAAAACATCATTCTGCATCCTATGTGCAGTAAGTTTTGTTTAATTGCTTATAGAATTTGCAATTATTGTAATGTTTGCTTAAAAGAGCAAACAAAATGTGTGAATAGATGCACAATACAGACCAAAGACTGATACAAGTCAGCAGTTTCATTAGAAAATAATATTATTATCAAAGCCACATCAGAAATGATTGACAACATGAAAGAAATTCATTTAGGAATGGAACAAACAGTCTCAATGGGCTTTTATGACCAAACTGTCTCACTTTGTACTTCAGTTTGGATACCATTTTCTAATATATTATCTTGAAGTACTTACAAATTACAGCATGTTGGCAAACACCAAGTACAGCTTGGCCTCTGGTGGGCAGCTTGGTGGGGGGGGGGGGTCTTCAACAGACAGTTCCTCCTGGGTCTGCTTCCTATGTTAAAAAAATCCCTCCATTTATACTTTGGAATTGAAAGTGAGGCTTTCATTCATTAGTTACCATCATTTGGAACTATTTCCAAACATTAAATTGAAAGTGAAAGTAGTTTTTTTTTAAAATGTCAAAAATATATAAGAAAATTGTATATTATTAATTTATATTATGTAACATAAGATTTTCACATTTCATACTCAAACACCAATATTCTATGGCTAAGCACTGTCAACTGGCCAAATTTCAACCAGATAGCTGTATAAATTAAGAATTTATAACAATTTAAAATAGGCCACCCCTCCAAAAGCTTCCTCTATATATTTAAGCAACATTTTTTCAGAAACAGACTTCAAAACTCCTATAGTTCAGCTTCAGGCTATATGCAACACATACTGAAAGTTTGGCAATGATATATCAAACACTAAATGAATGAGACAAGTATTAGCACCTGTGGTATTTTCATAAAAAGCAGAAACAGCCATTTCCCTCAAATGTTAAGCCGCAAACCTTTGAAGAGCCATTATTTCCTTATGCATTGGAATAATTTGACCAAGTAAAGTTTTCCTTGTAGCTTTTAATGGTGTCTATAGAACAGCACCACAAAACTGGCCTGCCTACTCTTTTAAGATTTTTTCTAAGCAAAATAAAGTTTTTCCACTTCATCGGCTTAGTGTTTTATATAAAAAATGACATAGAGCCCAACTGAAATGCCTCAACTTGTCAAAATTTTGCTTTTCTGGTCCACTTATATACAAAGGTAACAGAACTGTTCAGTTTAACACAAGAAATTTAGTGATAATGTGTTAATAGACAGTCTAAACAACACTATATGCCAAATTGTTGGCTTCCGGGACAAATGGCGCAACAAAGAAAATGGCAAAAAAACACACCAAAACTTAAAGATTCATGACAACTGCTAGTGTTTTCATGTATGAGGTGGCTACATGATGTAGAAAATGCAGAGATAGCATTATTATGCCCATTTTTAAAAAAAAAATTACTTTAAGAATCTGTTTTGAAGGCTAGATTTGGCATTAAATTCAGAGTACAGCACTTCACTATTGTCTATAAGATGCTTATTTACACCTGATTTGCTATAAATCTCACTCATTGGAATCATTTACACACAAACAAGCACTACAGAGTTGACTAACATCTTCATTCTTCTGAAATATTGGATTCAGAGCTGCATCTCCTGGATTCAGATTGCAGGACTACCGCCTGGGGAAAAGGCCGCAGCTAACTGGAGCTTATTGGCACATCATGATCTGCAAGCAAGACACAAAAGCAATGTTTTACACAAATAAAACTATCTGCCACTACTGTTAAAGTTTGAAAAAGGCCTGTAAACACTCATTTGAGGCATACACAACCTTTGATATAGTCATAAATGTGATAAATATGCAGAAAAGTTCATGAATTCAAAGATTTTCAGGACAAATTTAATAGAATATATAGTCTTTTGGACATTTTGCAATCAGTTTTTAACAACTCAAAGGTAAACCTCATCTTATTGAGTACCCAGATGCATTTTGCAAGCATTCAAACCAGACATGCTTAGAATTTCTTCTTACTTGGAGATGGTATTCCTTTCTTGAAAATCCTTGCCGAGAGCCGGTATGGAAAACCACAGAGACCACAGTTTTACCAGCACTGGTTCTTGTCCTTGAAAATTCCTCTGTGGCTACAGCAACCAGGCTGGCTATTAAAATAAGCAATAAATTAGGGTTTTTAAAACATTTATACTGTATTAAGGTTGTGTTTTTTAATGCATTAAGGGAAAAGGCTCTATTCTTTATGAAAGCTGCTCACTTTTTATTTATTTTGCCTTGAGAAATGTCAAGTTTTTCAATGAATAAATTGAATAAATGAATGAATTAATGAATATATATATGAATGATTGATAGAATGAATTAATGAATTAATGAAAGGTGGCATTATTTCTTTAAAATTGGGATCTCATTGTGTTGCTGTGATTGTTAAAGTATATGTTTTCTTGTCCATAAGCTGAAAATCATATGCACACTAAATAAAACATCATTCTGCATCCTATGTGCAGTAAGTTTTGTTTAATTGCTTATAGAATTTGCAATTATTGTAATGTTTGCTTAAAAGAGCAAACAAAATGTGTGAATAGATGCACAATACAGACCAAAGACTGATACAAGTCAGCAGTTTCATTAGAAAATAATATTATTATCAAAGCCACATCAGAAATGATTGACAACATGAAAGAAATTCATTTAGGAATGGAACAAACAGTCTCAATGGGCTTTTATGACCAAACTGTCTCACTTTGTACTTCAGTTTGGATACCATTTTCTAATATATTATCTTGAAGTACTTACAAATTACAGCATGTTGGCAAACACCAAGTACAGCTTGGCCTCTGGTGGGCAGCTTGGTGGGGGGGGGGGGTCTTCAACAGACAGTTCCTCCTGGGTCTGCTTCCTATGTTAAAAAAATCCCTCCATTTATACTTTGGAATTGAAAGTGAGGCTTTCATTCATTAGTTACCATCATTTGGAACTATTTCCAAACATTAAATTGAAAGTGAAAGTAGTTTTTTTTTAAAATGTCAAAAATATATAAGAAAATTATATATTATTAATTTATATTATGTAATATAAGATTTTCACATTTCATACTCAAACACCAATATTCTATGGCTAAGCACTGTCAACTGGCCAAATTTCAACCAGATAGCTGTATAAATTAAGAATTTATAACAATTTAAAATAGGCCACCCCTCCAAAAGCTTCCTCTATATATTTAAGCAACATTTTTTCAGAAACAGACTTCAAAACTCCTATAGTTCAGCTTCAGGCTATATGCAACACATACTGAAAGTTTGGCAATGATATATCAAACACTAAATGAATGAGACAAGTATTAGCACCTGTGGTATTTTCATAAAAAGCAGAAACAGCCATTTCCCTCAAATGTTAAGCCGCAAACCTTTGAAGAGCCATTATTTCCTTATGCATTGGAATAATTTGACCAAGTAAAGTTTTCCTTGTAGCTTTTAATGGTGTCTATAGAACAGCACCACAAAACTGGCCTGCCTACTCTTTTAAGATTTTTTCTAAGCAAAATAAAGTTTTTCCACTTCATCGGCTTAGTGTTTTATATAAAAAATGACATAGAGCCCAACTGAAATGCCTCAACTTGTCAAAATTTTGCTTTTCTGGTCCACTTATATACAAAGGTAACAGAACTGTTCAGTTTAACACAAGAAATTTAGTGATAATATGTTAATAGACAGTCTAAACAACACTATATGCCAAATTGTTGGCTTCCGGGACAAATGGCGCAACAAAGGAAATGGCAAAAAACACACCAAAACTTAAAGATTCATGACAACTGCTAGTGTTTTCATGTATGAGGTGGCTACATGATGTAGAAAATGCAGAGATAGCATTATTATGCCCATTTTTAAAAAAAATTTACTTTAAGAATCTGTTTTGAAGGCTAGATTTGGCATTAAATTCAGAGTACAGCACTTCACTATTGTCTATAAGATGCTTATTTACACCTGATTTGCTATAAATCTCACTCATTGGAATCATTTACACACAAACAAGCACTACAGAGTTGACTAACATCTTCATTCTTCTGAAATATTGGATTCAGAGCTGCATCTCCTGGATTCAGATTGCAGGACTACCGCCTGGGGAAAAGGCCGCAGCTAACTGGAGCTTATTGGCACATCATGATCTGCAAGCAAGACACAAAAGCAATGTTTTACACAAATAAAACTATCTGCCACTACTGTTAAAGTTTGAAAAAGGCCTGTAAACACTCATTTGAGGCATACACAACCTTTGATATAGTCATAAATGTGATAAATATGCAGAAAAGTTCATGAATTCAAAGATTTTCAGGACAAATTTAATAGAATATATAGTCTTTTGGACATTTTGCAATCAGTTTTTAACAACTCAAAGGTAAACCTCATCTTATTGAGTACCCAGATGCATTTTGCAAGCATTCAAACCAGACATGCTTAGAATTTCTTCTTACTTGGAGATGGTATTCCTTTCTTGAAAATCCTTGCCGAGAGCCGGTATGGAAAACCACAGAGACCACAGTTTTACCAGCACTGGTTCTTGTCCTTGAAAATTCCTCTGTGGCTACAGCAACCAGGCTGGCTATTAAAATAAGCAATAAATTAGGGTTTTTAAAACATTTATACTGTATTAAGGTTGTGTTTTTTAATGCATTAAGGGAAAAGGCTCTATTCTTTATGAAAGCTGCTCACTTTTTATTTATTTTGCCTTGAGAAATGTCAAGTTTTTCAATGAATAAATTGAATAAATGAATGAATTAATGAATATATATATGAATGATTGATAGAATGAATTAATGAATTAATGAAAGGTGGCATTATTTCTTTAAAATTGGGATCTCATTGTGTTGCTGTGATTGTTAAAGTATATGTTTTCTTGTCCATAAGCTGAAAATCATATGCACACTAAATAAAACATCATTCTGCATCCTATGTGCAGTAAGTTTTGTTTAATTGCTTATAGAATTTGCAATTATTGTAATGTTTGCTTAAAAGAGCAAACAAAATGTGTGAATAGATGCACAATACAGACCAAAGACTGATACAAGTCAGCAGTTTCATTAGAAAATAATATTATTATCAAAGCCACATCAGAAATGATTGACAACATGAAAGAAATTCATTAAGGAATGGAACAAACAGTCTCAATGGGCTTTTATGACCAAACTGTCTCACTTTGTACTTCAGTTTGGATACCATTTTCTAATATATTATCTTGAAGTACTTACAAATTACAGCATGTTGGCAAACACCAAGTACAGCTTGGCCTCTGGTGGGCAGCTTGGTGGGGGGGGGGGGGGTCTTCAACAGACAGTTCCTCCTGGGTCTGCTTCCTATGTTAAAAAAATCCCTCCATTTATACTTTGGAATTGAAAGTGAGGCTTTCATTCATTAGTTACCATCATTTGGAACTATTTCCAAACATTAAATTGAAAGTGAAAGTAGTTTTTTTTTTAAAATGTCAAAAATATATAAGAAAATTATATATTATTAATTTATATTATGTAATATAAGATTTTCACATTTCATACTCAAACACCAATATTCTATGGCTAAGCACTGTCAACTGGCCAAATTTCAACCAGATAGCTGTATAAATTAAGAATTTATAACAATTTAAAATAGGCCACCCCTCCAAAAGCTTCCTCTATATATTTAAGCAACATTTTTTCAGAAACAGACTTCAAAACTCCTATAGTTCAGCTTCAGGCTATATGCAACACATACTGAAAGTTTGGCAATGATATATCAAACACTAAATGAATGAGACAAGTATTAGCACCTGTGGTATTTTCATAAAAAGCAGAAACAGCCATTTCCCTCAAATGTTAAGCCGCAAACCTTTGAAGAGCCATTATTTCCTTATGCATTGGAATAATTTGACCAAGTAAAGTTTTCCTTGTAGCTTTTAATGGTGTCTATAGAACAGCACCACAAAACTGGCCTGCCTACTCTTTTAAGATTTTTTCTAAGCAAAATAAAGTTTTTCCACTTCATCGGCTTAGTGTTTTATATAAAAAATGACATAGAGCCCAACTGAAATGCCTCAACTTGTCAAAATTTTGCTTTTCTGGTCCACTTATATACAAAGGTAACAGAACTGTTCAGTTTAACACAAGAAATTTAGTGATAATGTGTTAATAGACAGTCTAAACAACACTATATGCCAAATTGTTGGCTTCCGGGACAAATGGCGCAACAAAGGAAATGGCAAAAAACACACCAAAACTTAAAGATTCATGACAACTGCTAGTGTTTTCATGTATGAGGTGGCTACATGATGTAGAAAATGCAGAGATAGCATTATTATGCCCATTTTTAAAAAAAATTTACTTTAAGAATCTGTTTTGAAGGCTAGATTTGGCATTAAATTCAGAGTACAGCACTTCACTATTGTCTATAAGATGCTTATTTACACCTGATTTGCTATAAATCTCACTCATTGGAATCATTTACACACAAACAAGCACTACAGAGTTGACTAACATCTTCATTCTTCTGAAATATTGGATTCAGAGCTGCATCTCCTGGATTCAGATTGCAGGACTACCGCCTGGGGAAAAGGCCGCAGCTAACTGGAGCTTATTGGCACATCATGATCTGCAAGCAAGACACAAAAGCAATGTTTTACACAAATAAAACTATCTGCCACTACTGTTAAAGTTTGAAAAAGGCCTGTAAACACTCATTTGAGGCATACACAACCTTTGATATAGTCATAAATGTGATAAATATGCAGAAAAGTTCATGAATTCAAAGATTTTCAGGACAAATTTAATAGAATATATAGTCTTTTGGACATTTTGCAATCAGTTTTTAACAACTCAAAGGTAAACCTCGTCTTATTGAGTACCCAGATGCATTTTGTAAGCATTCAAACCAGACATGCTTAGAATTTCTTCTTACTTGGAGATGGTATTCCTTTCTTGAAAATCCTTGCCGAGAGCCGGTATGGAAAACCACAGAGACCACAGTTTTACCAGCACTGGTTCTTGTCCTTGAAAATTCCTCTGTGGCTACAGCAACCAGGCTGGCTATTAAAATAAGCAATAAATTAGGGTTTTTAAAACATTTATACTGTATTAAGGTTGTGTTTTTTAATGCATTAAGGGAAAAGGCTCTATTCTTTATGAAAGCTGCTCACTTTTTATTTATTTTGCCTTGAGAAATGTCAAGTTTTTCAATGAATAAATTGAATAAATGAATGAATTAATGAATATATATATGAATGATTGATAGAATGAATTAATGAATTAATGAAAGGTGGCATTATTTCTTTAAAATTGGGATCTCATTGTGTTGCTGTGATTGTTAAAGTATATGTTTTCTTGTCCATAAGCTGAAAATCATATGCACACTAAATAAAACATCATTCTGCATCCTATGTGCAGTAAGTTTTGTTTAATTGCTTATAGAATTTGCAATTATTGTAATGTTTGCTTAAAAGAGCAAACAAAATGTGTGAATAGATGCACAATACAGACCAAAGACTGATACAAGTCAGCAGTTTCATTAGAAAATAATATTATTATCAAAGCCACATCAGAAATGATTGACAACATGAAAGAAATTCATTTAGGAATGGAACAAACAGTCTCAATGGGCTTTTATGACCAAACTGTCTCACTTTGTACTTCAGTTTGGATACCATTTTCTAATATATTATCTTGAAGTACTTACAAATTACAGCATGTTGGCAAACACCAAGTACAGCTTGGCCTCTGGTGGGCAGCTTGGTGGGGGGGGGGGGGGGGTCTTCAACAGACAGTTCCTCCTGGGTCTGCTTCCTATGTTAAAAAAATCCCTCCATTTATACTTTGGAATTGAAAGTGAGGCTTTCATTCATTAGTTACCATCATTTGGAACTATTTCCAAACATTAAATTGAAAGTGAAAGTAGTTTTTTTTTAAAATGTCAAAAATATATAAGAAAATTGTATATTATTAATTTATATTATGTAACATAAGATTTTCACATTTCATACTCAAACACCAATATTCTATGGCTAAGCACTGTCAACTGGCCAAATTTCAACCAGATAGCTGTATAAATTAAGAATTTATAACAATTTAAAATAGGCCACCCCTCCAAAAGCTTCCTCTATATATTTAAGCAACATTTTTTCAGAAACAGACTTCAAAACTCCTATAGTTCAGCTTCAGGCTATATGCAACACATACTGAAAGTTTGGCAATGATATATCAAACACTAAATGAATGAGACAAGTATTAGCACCTGTGGTATTTTCATAAAAAGCAGAAACAGCCATTTCCCTCAAATGTTAAGCCGCAAACCTTTGAAGAGCCATTATTTCCTTATGCATTGGAATAATTTGACCAAGTAAAGTTTTCCTTGTAGCTTTTAATGGTGTCTATAGAACAGCACCACAAAACTGGCCTGCCTACTCTTTTAAGATTTTTTCTAAGCAAAATAAAGTTTTTCCACTTCATCGGCTTAGTGTTTTATATAAAAAATGACATAGAGCCCAACTGAAATGCCTCAACTTGTCAAAATTTTGCTTTTCTGGTCCACTTATATACAAAGGTAACAGAACTGTTCAGTTTAACACAAGAAATTTAGTGATAATGTGTTAATAGACAGTCTAAACAACACTATATGCCAAATTGTTGGCTTCCGGGACAAATGGCGCAACAAAGAAAATGGCAAAAAACACACCAAAACTTAAAGATTCATGACAACTGCTAGTGTTTTCATGTATGAGGTGGCTACATGATGTAGAAAATGCAGAGATAGCATTATTATGCCCATTTTTAAAAAAAAAATTACTTTAAGAATCTGTTTTGAAGGCTAGATTTGGCATTAAATTCAGAGTACAGCACTTCACTATTGTCTATAAGATGCTTATTTACACCTGATTTGCTATAAATCTCACTCATTGGAATCATTTACACACAAACAAGCACTACAGAGTTGACTAACATCTTCATTCTTCTGAAATATTGGATTCAGAGCTGCATCTCCTGGATTCAGATTGCAGGACTACCGCCTGGGGAAAAGGCCGCAGCTAACTGGAGCTTATTGGCACATCATGATCTGCAAGCAAGACACAAAAGCAATGTTTTACACAAATAAAACTATCTGCCACTACTGTTAAAGTTTGAAAAAGGCCTGTAAACACTCATTTGAGGCATACACAACCTTTGATATAGTCATAAATGTGATAAATATGCAGAAAAGTTCATGAATTCAAAGATTTTCAGGACAAATTTAATAGAATATATAGTCTTTTGGACATTTTGCAATCAGTTTTTAACAACTCAAAGGTAAACCTCATCTTATTGAGTACCCAGATGCATTTTGCAAGCATTCAAACCAGACATGCTTAGAATTTCTTCTTACTTGGAGATGGTATTCCTTTCTTGAAAATCCTTGCCGAGAGCCGGTATGGAAAACCACAGAGACCACAGTTTTACCAGCACTGGTTCTTGTCCTTGAAAATTCCTCTGTGGCTACAGCAACCAGGCTGGCTATTAAAATAAGCAATAAATTAGGGTTTTTAAAACATTTATACTGTATTAAGGTTGTGTTTTTTAATGCATTAAGGGAAAAGGCTCTATTCTTTATGAAAGCTGCTCACTTTTTATTTATTTTGCCTTGAGAAATGTCAAGTTTTTCAATGAATAAATTGAATAAATGAATGAATTAATGAATATATATATGAATGATTGATAGAATGAATTAATGAATTAATGAAAGGTGGCATTATTTCTTTAAAATTGGGATCTCATTGTGTTGCTGTGATTGTTAAAGTATATGTTTTCTTGTCCATAAGCTGAAAATCA
Organism: Mya arenaria; assembly: GCF_026914265.1. Taxonomy (NCBI): domain Eukaryota; kingdom Metazoa; phylum Mollusca; class Bivalvia; order Myida; family Myidae; genus Mya; species Mya arenaria. Next base: position 75,045,583 of record NC_069126.1, read on the forward strand.
TATGCACACTAAATAAAACATCATTCTGCATCCTATGTGCAGTAAGTTTTGTTTAATTGCTTATAGAATTTGCAATTATTGTAATGTTTGCTTAAAAGAGCAAACAAAATGTGTGAATAGATGCACAATACAGACCAAAGACTGATACAAGTCAGCAGTTTCATTAGAAAATAATATTATTATCAAAGCCACATCAGAAATGATTGACAACATGAAAGAAATTCATTTAGGAATGGAACAAACAGTCTCAATGGGCTTTTATGACCAAACTGTCTCACTTTGTACTTCAGTTTGGATACCATTTTCTAATATATTATCTTGAAGTACTTACAAATTACAGCATGTTGGCAAACACCAAGTACAGCTTGGCCTCTGGTGGGCAGCTTGGTGGGGGGGGGGGGGTCTTCAACAGACAGTTCCTCCTGGGTCTGCTTCCTATGTTAAAAAAATCCCTCCATTTATACTTTGGAATTGAAAGTGAGGCTTTCATTCATTAGTTACCATCATTTGGAACTATTTCCAAACATTAAATTGAAAGTGAAAGTAGTTTTTTTTTAAAATGTCAAAAATATATAAGAAAATTATATATTATTAATTTATATTATGTAATATAAGATTTTCACATTTCATACTCAAACACCAATATTCTATGGCTAAGCACTGTCAACTGGCCAAATTTCAACCAGATAGCTGTATAAATTAAGAATTTATAACAATTTAAAATAGGCCACCCCTCCAAAAGCTTCCTCTATATATTTAAGCAACATTTTTTCAGAAACAGACTTCAAAACTCCTATAGTTCAGCTTCAGGCTATATGCAACACATACTGAAAGTTTGGCAATGATATATCAAACACTAAATGAATGAGACAAGTATTAGCACCTGTGGTATTTTCATAAAAAGCAGAAACAGCCATTTCCCTCAAATGTTAAGCCGCAAACCTTTGAAGAGCCATTATTTCCTTATGCATTGGAATAATTTGACCAAGTAAAGTTTTCCTTGTAGCTTTTAATGGTGTCTATAGAACAGCACCACAAAACTGGCCTGCCTACTCTTTTAAGATTTTTTCTAAGCAAAATAAAGTTTTTCCACTTCATCGGCTTAGTGTTTTATATAAAAAATGACATAGAGCCCAACTGAAATGCCTCAACTTGTCAAAATTTTGCTTTTCTGGTCCACTTATATACAAAGGTAACAGAACTGTTCAGTTTAACACAAGAAATTTAGTGATAATATGTTAATAGACAGTCTAAACAACACTATATGCCAAATTGTTGGCTTCCGGGACAAATGGCGCAACAAAGGAAATGGCAAAAAACACACCAAAACTTAAAGATTCATGACAACTGCTAGTGTTTTCATGTATGAGGTGGCTACATGATGTAGAAAATGCAGAGATAGCATTATTATGCCCATTTTTAAAAAAAATTTACTTTAAGAATCTGTTTTGAAGGCTAGATTTGGCATTAAATTCAGAGTACAGCACTTCACTATTGTCTATAAGATGCTTATTTACACCTGATTTGCTATAAATCTCACTCATTGGAATCATTTACACACAAACAAGCACTACAGAGTTGACTAACATCTTCATTCTTCTGAAATATTGGATTCAGAGCTGCATCTCCTGGATTCAGATTGCAGGACTACCGCCTGGGGAAAAGGCCGCAGCTAACTGGAGCTTATTGGCACATCATGATCTGCAAGCAAGACACAAAAGCAATGTTTTACACAAATAAAACTATCTGCCACTACTGTTAAAGTTTGAAAAAGGCCTGTAAACACTCATTTGAGGCATACACAACCTTTGATATAGTCATAAATGTGATAAATATGCAGAAAAGTTCATGAATTCAAAGATTTTCAGGACAAATTTAATAGAATATATAGTCTTTTGGACATTTTGCAATCAGTTTTTAACAACTCAAAGGTAAACCTCATCTTATTGAGTACCCAGATGCATTTTGCAAGCATTCAAACCAGACATGCTTAGAATTTCTTCTTACTTGGAGATGGTATTCCTTTCTTGAAAATCCTTGCCGAGAGCCGGTATGGAAAACCACAGAGACCACAGTTTTACCAGCACTGGTTCTTGTCCTTGAAAATTCCTCTGTGGCTACAGCAACCAGGCTGGCTATTAAAATAAGCAATAAATTAGGGTTTTTAAAACATTTATACTGTATTAAGGTTGTGTTTTTTAATGCATTAAGGGAAAAGGCTCTATTCTTTATGAAAGCTGCTCACTTTTTATTTATTTTGCCTTGAGAAATGTCAAGTTTTTCAATGAATAAATTGAATAAATGAATGAATTAATGAATATATATATGAATGATTGATAGAATGAATTAATGAATTAATGAAAGGTGGCATTATTTCTTTAAAATTGGGATCTCATTGTGTTGCTGTGATTGTTAAAGTATATGTTTTCTTGTCCATAAGCTGAAAATCATATGCACACTAAATAAAACATCATTCTGCATCCTATGTGCAGTAAGTTTTGTTTAATTGCTTATAGAATTTGCAATTATTGTAATGTTTGCTTAAAAGAGCAAACAAAATGTGTGAATAGATGCACAATACAGACCAAAGACTGATACAAGTCAGCAGTTTCATTAGAAAATAATATTATTATCAAAGCCACATCAGAAATGATTGACAACATGAAAGAAATTCATTAAGGAATGGAACAAACAGTCTCAATGGGCTTTTATGACCAAACTGTCTCACTTTGTACTTCAGTTTGGATACCATTTTCTAATATATTATCTTGAAGTACTTACAAATTACAGCATGTTGGCAAACACCAAGTACAGCTTGGCCTCTGGTGGGCAGCTTGGTGGGGGGGGGGGGGTCTTCAACAGACAGTTCCTCCTGGGTCTGCTTCCTATGTTAAAAAAATCCCTCCATTTATACTTTGGAATTGAAAGTGAGGCTTTCATTCATTAGTTACCATCATTTGGAACTATTTCCAAACATTAAATTGAAAGTGAAAGTAGTTTTTTTTTTAAAATGTCAAAAATATATAAGAAAATTATATATTATTAATTTATATTATGTAATATAAGATTTTCACATTTCATACTCAAACACCAATATTCTATGGCTAAGCACTGTCAACTGGCCAAATTTCAACCAGATAGCTGTATAAATTAAGAATTTATAACAATTTAAAATAGGCCACCCCTCCAAAAGCTTCCTCTATATATTTAAGCAACATTTTTTCAGAAACAGACTTCAAAACTCCTATAGTTCAGCTTCAGGCTATATGCAACACATACTGAAAGTTTGGCAATGATATATCAAACACTAAATGAATGAGACAAGTATTAGCACCTGTGGTATTTTCATAAAAAGCAGAAACAGCCATTTCCCTCAAATGTTAAGCCGCAAACCTTTGAAGAGCCATTATTTCCTTATGCATTGGAATAATTTGACCAAGTAAAGTTTTCCTTGTAGCTTTTAATGGTGTCTATAGAACAGCACCACAAAACTGGCCTGCCTACTCTTTTAAGATTTTTTCTAAGCAAAATAAAGTTTTTCCACTTCATCGGCTTAGTGTTTTATATAAAAAATGACATAGAGCCCAACTGAAATGCCTCAACTTGTCAAAATTTTGCTTTTCTGGTCCACTTATATACAAAGGTAACAGAACTGTTCAGTTTAACACAAGAAATTTAGTGATAATATGTTAATAGACAGTCTAAACAACACTATATGCCAAATTGTTGGCTTCCGGGACAAATGGCGCAACAAAGGAAATGGCAAAAAACACACCAAAACTTAAAGATTCATGACAACTGCTAGTGTTTTCATGTATGAGGTGGCTACATGATGTAGAAAATGCAGAGATAGCATTATTATGCCCATTTTTAAAAAAAATTTACTTTAAGAATCTGTTTTGAAGGCTAGATTTGGCATTAAATTCAGAGTACAGCACTTCACTATTGTCTATAAGATGCTTATTTACACCTGATTTGCTATAAATCTCACTCATTGGAATCATTTACACACAAACAAGCACTACAGAGTTGACTAACATCTTCATTCTTCTGAAATATTGGATTCAGAGCTGCATCTCCTGGATTCAGATTGCAGGACTACCGCCTGGGGAAAAGGCCGCAGCTAACTGGAGCTTATTGGCACATCATGATCTGCAAGCAAGACACAAAAGCAATGTTTTACACAAATAAAACTATCTGCCACTACTGTTAAAGTTTGAAAAAGGCCTGTAAACACTCATTTGAGGCATACACAACCTTTGATATAGTCATAAATGTGATAAATATGCAGAAAAGTTCATGAATTCAAAGATTTTCAGGACAAATTTAATAGAATATATAGTCTTTTGGACATTTTGCAATCAGTTTTTAACAACTCAAAGGTAAACCTCATCTTATTGAGTACCCAGATGCATTTTGCAAGCATTCAAACCAGACATGCTTAGAATTTCTTCTTACTTGGAGATGGTATTCCTTTCTTGAAAATCCTTGCCGAGAGCCGGTATGGAAAACCACAGAGACCACAGTTTTACCAGCACTGGTTCTTGTCCTTGAAAATTCCTCTGTGGCTACAGCAACCAGGCTGGCTATTAAAATAAGCAATAAATTAGGGTTTTTAAAACATTTATACTGTATTAAGGTTGTGTTTTTTAATGCATTAAGGGAAAAGGCTCTATTCTTTATGAAAGCTGCTCACTTTTTATTTATTTTGCCTTGAGAAATGTCAAGTTTTTCAATGAATAAATTGAATAAATGAATGAATTAATGAATATATATATGAATGATTGATAGAATGAATTAATGAATTAATGAAAGGTGGCATTATTTCTTTAAAATTGGGATCTCATTGTGTTGCTGTGATTGTTAAAGTATATGTTTTCTTGTCCATAAGCTGAAAATCATATGCACACTAAATAAAACATCATTCTGCATCCTATGTGCAGTAAGTTTTGTTTAATTGCTTATAGAATTTGCAATTATTGTAATGTTTGCTTAAAAGAGCAAACAAAATGTGTGAATAGATGCACAATACAGACCAAAGACTGATACAAGTCAGCAGTTTCATTAGAAAATAATATTATTATCAAAGCCACATCAGAAATGATTGACAACATGAAAGAAATTCATTAAGGAATGGAACAAACAGTCTCAATGGGCTTTTATGACCAAACTGTCTCACTTTGTACTTCAGTTTGGATACCATTTTCTAATATATTATCTTGAAGTACTTACAAATTACAGCATGTTGGCAAACACCAAGTACAGCTTGGCCTCTGGTGGGCAGCTTGGTGGGGGGGGGGGGGGTCTTCAACAGACAGTTCCTCCTGGGTCTGCTTCCTATGTTAAAAAAATCCCTCCATTTATACTTTGGAATTGAAAGTGAGGCTTTCATTCATTAGTTACCATCATTTGGAACTATTTCCAAACATTAAATTGAAAGTGAAAGTAGTTTTTTTTTTAAAATGTCAAAAATATATAAGAAAATTATATATTATTAATTTATATTATGTAATATAAGATTTTCACATTTCATACTCAAACACCAATATTCTATGGCTAAGCACTGTCAACTGGCCAAATTTCAACCAGATAGCTGTATAAATTAAGAATTTATAACAATTTAAAATAGGCCACCCCTCCAAAAGCTTCCTCTATATATTTAAGCAACATTTTTTCAGAAACAGACTTCAAAACTCCTATAGTTCAGCTTCAGGCTATATGCAACACATACTGAAAGTTTGGCAATGATATATCAAACACTAAATGAATGAGACAAGTATTAGCACCTGTGGTATTTTCATAAAAAGCAGAAACAGCCATTTCCCTCAAATGTTAAGCCGCAAACCTTTGAAGAGCCATTATTTCCTTATGCATTGGAATAATTTGACCAAGTAAAGTTTTCCTTGTAGCTTTTAATGGTGTCTATAGAACAGCACCACAAAACTGGCCTGCCTTCTCTTTTAAGATTTTTTCTAAGCAAAATAAAGTTTTTCCACTTCATCGGCTTAGTGTTTTATATAAAAAATGACATAGAGCCCAACTGAAATGCCTCAACTTGTCAAAATTTTGCTTTTCTGGTCCACTTATATACAAAGGTAACAGAACTGTTCAGTTTAACACAAGAAATTTAGTGATAATGTGTTAATAGACAGTCTAAACAACACTATATGCCAAATTGTTGGCTTCCGGGACAAATGGCGCAACAAAGGAAATGGCAAAAAACACACCAAAACTTAAAGATTCATGACAACTGCTAGTGTTTTCATGTATGAGGTGGCTACATGATGTAGAAAATGCAGAGATAGCATTATTATGCCCATTTTAAAAAAAAATTACTTTAAGAATCTGTTTTGAAGGCTAGATTTGGCATTAAATTCAGAGTACAGCACTTCACTATTGTCTATAAGATGCTTATTTACACCTGATTTGCTATAAATCTCACTCATTGGAATCATTTACACACAAACAAGCACTACAGAGTTGACTAACATCTTCATTCTTCTGAAATATTGGATTCAGAGCTGCATCTCCTGGATTCAGATTGCAGGACTACCGCCTGGGGAAAAGGCCGCAGCTAACTGGAGCTTATTGGCACATCATGATCTGCAAGCAAGACACAAAAGCAATGTTTTACACAAATAAAACTATCTGCCACTACTGTTAAAGTTTGAAAAAGGCCTGTAAACACTCATTTGAGGCATACACAACCTTTGATATAGTCATAAATGTGATAAATATGCAGAAAAGTTCATGAATTCAAAGATTTTCAGGACAAATTTAATAGAATATATAGTCTTTTGGACATTTTGCAATCAGTTTTTAACAACTCAAAGGTAAACCTCATCTTATTGAGTACCCAGATGCATTTTGCAAGCATTCAAACCAGACATGCTTAGAATTTCTTCTTACTTGGAGATGGTATTCCTTTCTTGAAAATCCTTGCCGAGAGCCGGTATGGAAAACCACAGAGACCACAGTTTTACCAGCACTGGTTCTTGTCCTTGAAAATTCCTCTGTGGCTACAGCAACCAGGCTGGCTATTAAAATAAGCAATAAATTAGGGTTTTTAAAACATTTATACTGTATTAAGGTTGTGTTTTTTAATGCATTAAGGGAAAAGGCTCTATTCTTTATGAAAGCTGCTCACTTTTTATTTATTTTGCCTTGAGAAATGTCAAGTTTTTCAATGAATAAATTGAATAAATGAATGAATTAATGAATATACATATGAATGATTGATAGAATGAATTAATGAATTAATGAAAGGTGGCATTATTTCTTTAAAATTGGGATCTCATTGTGTTGCTGTGATTGTTAAAGTATATGTTTTCTTGTCCATAAGCTGAAAATCATATGCACACTAAATAAAACATCATTCTGCATCCTATGTGCAGTAAGTTTTGTATAATTGCTTATAGAATTTGCAATTATTGTAATGTTTGCTTAAAAGAGCAAACAAAATGTGTGAATAGATGCACAATACAGACCAAAGACTGATACAAGTCAGCAGTTTCATTAGAAAATAATATTATTATCAAAGCCACATCAGAAATGATTGACAACATGAAAGAAATTCATTTAGGAATGGAACAAACAGTCTCAATGGGCTTTTATGACCAAACTGTCTCACTTTGTACTTCAGTTTGGATACCATTTTCTAATATTTTATCTTGAAGTACTTACAAATTACAGCATGTTGGCAAACACCAAGTACAGCTTGGCCTCTGGTGGGCAGCTTGGTGGTGGGGGGGGGGGGGGGGGTCTTCAACAGACAGTTCCTCCTGGGTCTGCTTCCTATGTTAAAAAAATCCCTCCATTTATACTTTGGAATTGAAAGTGAGGCTTTCATTCATTAGTTACCATCATTTGGAACTATTTCCAAACATTAAATTGAAAGTGAAAGTAGTTTTTTTTTTAAAATGTCAAAAATATATAAGAAAATTATATATTATTAATTTATATTATGTAATATAAGATTTTCACATTTCATACTCAAACACCAATATTCTATGGCTAAGCACTGTCAACTGGCCAAATTTCAACCAGATAGCTGTATAAATTAAGAATTTATAACAATTTAAAATAGGCCACCCCTCCAAAAGCTTCCTCTATATCAGGCGTGAGACCACAGTTATGTTTCATATAGACACTAACCTGGCTTTTGACTTTATACACACCCCAATTGAAAAACAAGGACATGGCATCTCTAGAACAATTCAAGACACAAAATATAATCACAAGAAAACACCATGTTGACCATTGACCCGACTGTCAAAATTGAGTTCAAATACATAACCCTTCCGCCAGGGAGTCAATCGGCTACAAACAACTAATTTTCAGACTTCCACAAGCTATGATTTTTCCAATATTTACATTGAAAACTATCAATTTCTGCAATAGAGTGTCAAATTCAGTCAAGTTCTCTGCAAAAAGAACATTTTTTGCTTCTTTTTCATTCAATTTTAATAAAATATTGATACTTGAACACAAGCACTCTTTGTTTCTGTATTCACATCCGGATCAACGGGGGGCAGATAACTGTGGTCTTGAGCCTGATACCGGTCTCTTTTTGAAAAAAAGAGAAAGAGGGTACCAGTCTAGAACAATGTGACTCGGCAAGAAACAAAGACTCTACCGCACAGTATTAGGGCTACATACTACTGATTTGTTGATGATAAAACGTATCACTAACGAGAGGCAATCGGAACTCCTCGGCTAGTATCAAGATATGGCCTCGGATATAATACGGGTCGTAAGAAAATAGTCCATCATGGCCGACCAAGAAGATGTTCAAAGAACCAAGAGATATGTTAGTCCAAAGACAGAATGAGGAACGAACCTTTACCACTTATTTGTGTGTAAGTGTTATTTTTATACTTATTATATTTTAATAAAATATAAAAATAGTTTTAAAAGAGCCCTATTATATTTTAATAAAATATAAAAATAGTTTTAAAAGAGCCCTAATGAGAAACTAATTGGAAATGTCATTAATTCTTAGTGGGTGGGGTAAAGTCTTCTTTCATTTGACAGATTCTAATTCAGTAAATTACAATTTTGAAGCTCCAGTGATCAGTGGCAAAAATTAAGAAAACAAATACTCTATTTGTTTGTTTTTTAAATAACAAATAAGTCTGAATCTGACTTTACTTATATCGATAATAGGTTAGACTTTCTTTCTCAGTGTATTTATCTCATACATTTCATATCATTAACTTTAATTTTTTTATAATTAAAATTTACATTCTTTTAACCAAGGATGTATGGTTTATATTTCCGTGAGTGTTGGTAGCAAACAACTTAATGTAATGGCACAATTGAATACCTCGGCCCTGTTCACTAATATAGTTCTCTAAATGAATTAATTAGATCTTCATTCTATTGGTTTAACAAAATGAGTTTGAACGCAAAAACCAGCACACATTTCTTTCAAGACTAAATTCTTTGATATCCAACAGTGGTGGTGATGCAGAAACATTGAAAAATGCTGACATTTTTACTGTGCCAATGAAATGCAGACATTTAAATTTTAATCTTATTGTCATTTTCAGAGAAGAGTATGGTACCAGGGGTGCAGCTGACTCTGATTCCCGGCTTGTTCTAATGAAAAAAGGCAGATGAGGTAATGGTTGTGCTATTTTCGAAATTCGGACAATAATTTAACAGTCAAGTATCCTATTGGTTTAAGCCCAAAAGTACCTGCATGTTTGTACAATTAACCAACAAGGATTGACAGTATTAAAATATCAACATAGTAGATGAATTTAAACATGATAACAATTTCATTTCATATTTTTTAATTAACCAGCAGTCCAGAGCTAAAAGCTGCTCTCTCACAGATTGACAAGCTCTTCTTGGTCATTCTTCAAAAGCCCAAAGGAGTAATTAAATTAAATTTACACATATAATTAATTATATGGCTTAAAGCAATAGCAAAAAAATATTTTCCAAACAATTGAAATCTGTTCTATTATGTGTGACCTTATATGACTAGTTGGAGGAATTTTTACCAAATTTTCAAACTTGTATATGAAAGACTGTGATCTGATATTATGTCAGCAGTCTAATATCACTGGTTTCCATACATTTGCTCAATAATTGCCAATTGGCTCGTTTAAAGACAAAAATAAAAAAGGTGTCAGAACAGTAAAACTGTGAGGATGCAGCTTTAAATTGGTGTTGCACTTAATGTTTTGTGAATACTTTTCTGTTGTTGTACAGGCTTTTAAAATAATTGATCTGAAAATATAATTCCTATTATTGTTGTATTTTCTGTTTTCTATTTCAGGCACTGGAATCCAAATGTAATCAAAAATGCCATTGTATGAGGATTGACCTGCAATGCATGGCAATCATCTTAACACAACTGCAACGCCTTCCTTGGAAAAATGAGTGCAAGATGGAAACAAAGCGTTCAGTGGAACATCTTGTCATCTCAAATATTTGATGACTTACATATTGATGTGAAGTTGAAGATAAAAGTCATCTGTTGGTCCGTGATTATTAAATAAATCCGAACATATATTTTAAAAGGGTAAAATGATAAAGGATTTATATACGCTTTAAGTGGTTTTCCTATATTATGGAGGGAAGATAACTTCAAAAACAGAAACAGATGGCATCGGCAGACCAAATAAAGGAGAACTATTTTGTTCAGTTCAATTTTTAAGACTGCAGAAAATCTGTTAATAGAGCACATCCTTGCAAATGCCATATTGTAAACTGGGCTCTTTAAAATGTGAAAAGGTGAAAGTGGTCTAGAGGATAAGCCCCAAATTCAAGGTTGTGAGTTCAAGACCTCCAAGATACTTTCTCTTGACCTCAGGAAAAGGATGTCCATACTTGTTTCTTCTTAGGCAACAGACTTAAGAGTGGTTTTGTAAGCTTCCAGCTTGCATAGCAATCTGATAAGGCATAAAATAAGTACTAGCTGACTTGCAAACAGTTTTTCCATTTGTGTTGATTTATTTTTCAGTCTGTTGGAATGTTTATTAGAAGTGATGCGCATTGCTTACTGCAACCAATATTAATTTTCTTTATTAAGTTGAATTTAACAAACACATAACATGGCTTGTGATTTTACGGATGGCTGATACATGTTTATTTCGTTGATTGTATGAGTTTATTTTCTCAAATGATGTAATAAAAGTTATTCTGAATCCTTTTTTGTTTGAAGAAAATGTGTTGAGGTTTTGGCATAGCATAGTGTCATCATCATCATCACCATTGTTGTGTACAAATAAAACATTCAAAACAATGTATTAAAAACCAAACTGTCAAGCCAAGTACTCAAAGAGGCACAAGGATATTGCTAAAGAGACCGGTAATACAATTAGACAAATAAAATGTAAAGAAAGATCTATAATTCTGACACATGGTAATGCTTTAAATAGTCCTCTCATTGTGTGTTTATGGTTAAAGAGGAGACATACAGTATATTTTGTAATGAAGACTTAAATTTGTATGGCAACTTAAAGCCATATATGGGGATTAAGCGCCAGAAATATTGTGAAGTCTCCCAAAAGACTCAATGCACTTAAAAGGTCTTGCCACAGAAATGAAAGTAAAAATGGGAGCAAAAACTAATTTATCATTAGTTTTACATTGGATTGCATACACATGGCTCTGTTATTACTTGACTAATATTAAAAATAAAATTAAGAGACATGTTGATCCAAACTGTAATTATTCTTGTTTGCAAATTATGGAGTTGGACATAAAAGAGTCATTTGGTGAAGAGTGATCTAAAGGCTAATTATTCAAAATAGGTTAAGTATTATTGTCTGGTATACATTGCTGAAAAGCTTAGTAACCTGGCTAAATATTTGTTTAAGGCTTTTATTTACAAAAAAATGAATCAGTTGAGTATCTTATCAGTTACTCTTTTGGTGTTGTTGTTTTTAATAAAAAATGACAATTTACTCAAAGATATTGAGACTAATAATTATAGATTTAGACAAGTATAATGTGTAAGGAAACTTCTAATGAGTGGGTTTTATCCACAGCCTAGGAGGTAAAGTGAAGCATGATCTGCCTTGAACAAATACAATTTTAAGACAAGATCTGTCAACTTAGTGCACCAGTCAATTGTAACCCCCCCCCCCCTCCCACCCCAGGTCAGGGGGAATACTGGGGTTAACCAGGGGAAATGGGCCGTGTTTTTACCTATCAGGTGGCCCTGCAGTGGTGGTTGAATGCGTTGGTTTTATCTTCGCTTAAAATATAGAGGGGAATGGACCTTACCTAGAGTCCCTTGGGTGTGGGGGCATTTGGCAGAGATTTTGCCATTGGATCGTCCGCGCAGGGTGGGGATTTTAGCCGGGGTTGGCTGTACTGAAAGTCAAAGTCCCCACTATTCCCTAGATGGGGAGGCCGTGGTTACAATTGTCTGGTGCATATCCACATGAACGTTGTATTGGTACTCCAACAATTGAGCTTACTGCGTAGATAGTCACCGCCCCACCTCAACCCCACAGAACTGTTTACACAAAAAAAAACTGCAGCCCAAACCCAATAATGCTGAAGTAAAAGCATGCATAGATTTCAGCTGGTAAAGCTGACTGGGTGCCAAGCTCACACCCATCCTACCACAATCCACAAAAGTCTGCACAATGCAATCAATGATTTTACAGAATAGTAATGTTGTTTTAATGGCAAGACATGGTGTGAAAAAATAACACGGCAAAGTATGACTTAAAACTTACATTTCATAGGGTATTAACTGTTGAGAAAATGTTGACATTTAGTCCATGCATGCATTTAATCCGATGTAATGATTCATGCATGCCATGAACCGTATGATCATTTCAATGACTGTCAAGTACATTTTCTGCGGTTTTTCTGTGTGCTCACGATTTTTCTAGAGGAAATAGAGTGCTTCAACTATAAGGAAACATCTAAATATCCATAAAACGAACATTCTTTGAGGTTACAATAAATATTTTCTCTTAAACAAGCACATTTAATTTAACAAAATCCATTTCCTTGTTGTTACAATGGGCCTTCTTTACGCGGATTGAAAACAGTGTTAATCGCCGGCAGCCGCATCGCACTTTCGTATATCCTTACTACTATTTACGAGGTCTATCTCGAAGCTTGCCCGGAGATGGCCGAGTTGTTACGATTGTAACGAGAGGGTCACACAAACTAAATTAGTTAGAAATCAGGCAAAAAAATTTCATTCAATTAGTATACCCAATATTACCCAAGGCAGGCAGTATAAACATATATGAAAATGACATGCTGTGATCAATAGATAACGTTTTTGCGGCGATTTAATCAACACAGAAAATACATAACATGCGTAAATATCATAGCAGTGTTGGGCACATAACATGCGTAAATATCATAGCAGTATCGGTCACATTGCATGCATAAATATCATAGCAGCGTCGGGCACATACAATTCGTAAATACCATTGCAGTGTCGGTCAAATAACATGCATAAATATTATAACAGTGTCGGGCACATAACATTCGTAAATACCATAGCAGTGTCGGTCACATTACATGCGTAAATATCATAACGTACAGTGTCGGGCACATAACATTCGTAAATACCATAACAGTGTCGGGCACATAACATGCGTAAATACCATAGCATTATCGGTCACATAACATGCGTAAAAGGGCACATAACATGCGTAAATATCATAACAGTGTCGAGCACATTACATGCGTAAATACCATAGCAGTGTCGGGCACATAACATGCGTAAATATCATAACAGTGTCGAGCACATTACATGCGTAAATATCATAGCAGCGTCGGGCACATAACAGGCGTAAATATCATGGCAGTGTCGGGCACATAACATGCGTTAATACCATAAAAGCTTTTTATCTGTTCATAAATGCATAAATGCTTGTTTTTGCTTTGACCATCACATTCAAGTGCGTTAAACATGATAATGCATTAAAATCTAAACACAGAATGCAGTAATTAATTTGTATTATCAAATATGAGTTTTTTACTTATTGAAAAAAATAACACATTTCGTGCAACGCAAAACTTCACCACGGCTGACAAGTCAGTGTTTAGCGAAAACTTATACGCCTTATCAACATTGATCATTCTCATTCATCAGAGGTTCTATCATGATAAATCTAAATCTGTGGTACGCATATCATCATCACTCTGGTGAACGAGAATAACTTTGATAGACAAACTATGGGATATGTATCTGACATTTATCGACTGTGCCAAAATACACTTGAGAAGATAACATAACGCAATACATAAATGATGGGCAATTTCCATCCAAGACACCCTCCCACGAGAACAATTTTCAGTGTACGATGATGTATTTGGGAGTATTCAATGTCTTCTTTATTTTTTATTTCATATACATATTTTGTATTTCAGCGTTGTGCCAAATTATCCATTGCCTAACAATTGCCGAAAGGCATAAACTACGACTGTTTTTAAAATATTACTATGAATTTCTTGGTAAAATAGTATCAGACTGATAATGTTTGCATTTGTTTACGTATTTCGAGACGTTCTGCTACACCAAGAGTTCCTACATTGATATAAAGAGTAATAACTTTTGAGCACATATAAAAATTGCTAGAATAGTGTACAAGTGTATCTGGTAGTAATTTTGCATATAAAATACGCGAGACGTTCTTTTTGGGTAGCAAATTGCCTTTTGCTATAAAAAATAACATGTCTTACAGCTCGTGTCTTAATTACACATTCATTTACGCACGCTTATTCTGATTCTGTATCGAACAAAAACTGCATAAACCTTCCACGCCAGACATAATAGGTGCTTGAACATAAAAATGGCCGTATAGTGACAATGTTAAGTCCACAAGCCGTTGAAAAGAAAAATATGAAGAAAAAAAACACTATAAAATAGTTAAAGTAGGTATAAGAAAGGTACACTTTGACTAAAACACAGTTTCAAGTCACGCAATTTTCTTTTTTTCACTTTGTAAACAAGCAATCGATCTTGCTTATACATTCAATAACTGTATTGTTAAGGCCCCTAGAAACATAACTTATGTTAAAAAAACGAATGTGAGAGGGAGAAAACCTGTAACTACATCCTCACCTCAATGGCTCGAGCTGACAAGTTCGTCCCGATGATGAACATGACCGACGATCGCATGTGAAAATAAAAGCGATTACGGTACACGACCCTATCGCTATTAATTTTACGACATGAGAAATAAAACAAATTAACTAGATATATATTTGTTAACTTTTTCCATAAAAAATGTTGATTTGACTATACATATTTTTGTATAGACATTTACATAAAAATACTGAAATGTATATTATACTGGCATGGCACGTTCTATAACGAACATAAATCTACATAGATTCTATGATATGAAAATATTATGTCACCATGTTACTCTGCTAGGGTATTCCTTGGTCAGAGAATAGAAGAAAAGAACCCAAGCGACATCCCACTGACATGTGTTAACCAAATAAAAACTAATGCTGTGGTAACGAAAATGTTTTGCGTAATTATATCCTTTATCCATATCCTTCACAATTTCCGCAAGGATCAAATTCCGCAAATTGTTATTAGCCAAACATTAGGGGATACTCGAAAGAAACCTAGTTTTAAACCATCCGGGCTTAACCCTGGCCCCTCAATACACTCCAATTTCTGCACTTGTATCCAACAACATTTAATGCCTATATTCCGCTAAAATACTTGCAAGTTCATCCTCCAAACCCAGGTTCAACTCTATTGTTATAGTGTGTTATTGTTTTAATTAACACCAATATCAGAAAACAGTGTGAAGTGTGCAATATATCATCTACTTTGTTTGTTTTCCATATAATGTTTATAATTTCAATTGAAAAGACGATTGATATAGATGTAAACTTGTTTGTCGCCATCCGAATTTGTATGATATTCGGCGACATCTGAATTAGAATTTCAGGCGAATTAATATTGTATTCTGTTCTGGGTTTTTTTTTGTTATATTCTAGAATTATTGCGTGGTAAACAGGCATGGATGACATGAATACATTTTGCTCATCAATCTACAGCCAATTTTATAAATAAATTTTCAACATGTTTTCATTACACTAGTGTGTACCTTTACATGCACTGATTAAAAATAAAACAACATTTTAGCTATTTGTTACTGTATACATGTATATTAAGTTATGGTGTTACTAAATTTCGTTAATTGGGTAACACATTATTTATTGTTTTTGGATGAAAACGTTAACTTTCTAAATTCATTTTTTTTCTATCAAATGCAATGGTCTTACTATTGTCTTACAATCTTCTGTGAAACAATGATCTTTCTGCCAATTCAATTGTAAACAATATAGTAAGGAAAGTAAACTGTATGATCAAGTTCTTGTACAGACAAAGATCTTTTTTAACTTGAATCTTCGCCACATGTTATGTAATTTTCTTAGTCAATGGCATTTTGACTATGCTAGCTCATATAATGGTATAATGGTCTTACTGAACAATTGAAAAATAAGCTACAAATTGCTCAAAACAAAGTCATTATATTTATGCATCGGTATGAATGTAGATCACATTTCTAATCATTAGATTTTAAAAGAATTGGATGGTTAGATATTGAAAATAGAGTAAGACAACTAACTCTCAACCATGTGCATAAAATTGTGAACAAAAAAGTCCATCCTATATGCATAGTAATTTCACCAAGATGTCTGACATGTATTTGAATAATATTAGTTGCTCAGATTGTAATTTTTATTAGCCTCAGTGAAATAGTTTTACTAATTCTACTTTTTATTATGAAGCCATTATTGACAGGAACAAGCTGCCACTATGTATAATAACAATCCAAAAACAAATATGCATTTAAGAATGGAGTAAAAATTTACCTAAATCTGTAACTGGAATACAAAGAATGCCCAGATAACGTATTTTATTAGAAAACATTAGCTTCCCATTTTCTGGGTATCTGTGAAAACTGTTATATTTAAATGGAGCCAATATTTTGACCTTTGGCAATTTGTATTTAAAAGGGACCCATTGAAAATAAGTTGTAAAAATTTATGGGCTATAGTGTGGAAATGCATATGTCTTAACCCTAATGTTGTTTTATTTGTAAATCATTATAATTCTTTGACAATTTCTTCCTTTTGTGAAATGTTTATACAATCAATCTTAAATACCTTAATATTTTATAGATGTTAAACTTTAATTGTACTATTGTTGTTATTACTCTCTTATAATGAAAACTTGTACATGACATATATATTGCCCAAGGAAAATAAAATAAAATGAAAATGTTTTAACGTATAACATTTTGCTGCGGGCCATAAACGTATTTTAATAGAAAACAGTGATTTTAAAATTACCGTATCGTGTGAGAATCTTAACGTTATCGAGCCAATGTACGTTATCAACATACATATCTAACATAACATTTTCAATGGCTGATCAGATAGGGCTGATAAAAATATAAAACAAATTACTTGAACAAAACAAAAATTATAAAATTTACCAATTAGTCAGAACGAGATGATATCAGTATCAATAGAGAAAATAGATCGGCGTTGCAT
Source organism: Mya arenaria (assembly GCF_026914265.1). Taxonomy (NCBI): domain Eukaryota; kingdom Metazoa; phylum Mollusca; class Bivalvia; order Myida; family Myidae; genus Mya; species Mya arenaria. Next base: position 75,063,103 of record NC_069126.1, read on the forward strand.
TGTTTGGTGTACATCATCCCAATATTTATATGAAAAACTACTGAAACAAGTCCAGTAGTCGAAAGTTAAAACATAAACCAGGTCAATGACAATGACACAGAAAGAAAAATAGACGTTTACAAACCAGAAACACGTCTTGGGAACTGATTTATCAAAACTGACATACTAGTAATAACTCCAAGAATAGTGTACTTAGATAGTGAGCAATGTTGCCGAACAGTTATTCTCAGAATACGATCAGACTACGGGGCCTTCTTCACGTAGTAGTGAGTCAGACATGCATTAATATTAATTTCGTGTGAAATTTGAGAGTGAAAAAAGCTCAATTGTTAATAGTTATTGAAACATGTAACAGATATTTTCTGTTTTGCTACAACGCGATAGTAACGGTTTTGGAAATTGAATGATTTTAGGTAACGATAAACAAACTTCTGTTCAAAGGAGTATCTGCCAAATCATGTATGTTGTTTGTTCATAAAAGCAAATAGAAAACTCAATTTAAACAAAGTTCTAAATTCTCTCACGTTCATATACACCATGAAATGATTGAGGAAATTATAAAAAAGTTAATATAATACAGAAGCTCAAATGAATTAAAGAAATAATATGATTTAACATATTACCATATTTAACATACAGAACTAATATCAAAGATATAATCTGTATCAGATATATTAAACAGCGTGACAGCGTCGTTAGATTAATTAATTTTTTAATACAATGGTTACGTCCCTTATCAATTTTGTTAACACTTATAGTACAAGACAGACCATGGGTATATGATGAAAGGTTTATGATAAAACAAATGTCAAACTACGCTTGCTTTATTTTAAATGAATGGTATAGCATTGTTAACACTTCCAGTAAATGCAACAAGTATAAATTGTTTAAGAACGATTTCGGAATTGAGAATTATCTAAAAACTACACCTTACAAATTGTTAAAGTTTATGATTAAATTTCGAAACAGAAACTATCGTCTTCCTATCGAGACAGGAAGCTGGATTGGACTTGATATGTCATCAAGAAAATGTCCTTTGTGTCAAGCAAACATTAGCATTGGAGACGAATATCAATATTTACTTGAATGTATAGCTTTAAACAATAGCAGAAAGCGATTTATTGATAAAAAACTATGTTAATCCGAATGTCATTACATTTAATTATCTAATGTGCATGTGTAACACTCAAATGTCGAAATATAAAACGTTGTGTCAATTTGTGAAGAAAATAGTAAAACTGTTTAAAACTGTTAATATATTTGTACAACAACACATGTATCCGATACTCCATAACTCTCCACATATTCATATAAAGCATTGTATAACATATGTCTCTCCCGTTTTATTTGCTTTGTACCTTTGTATATTGTAAGTTTCTTTTTATAACAGCCTCGTTGTTATAATGTATTTCTTTTTCACATGCACATGCTGTCATATTGTTTGAACTGAGTTGTTTGAAAATGAAACTTGAAACTTCAGTCGCAACACCTCAGCCAGTATCCAACATGATTGACTAAGCTTGCCGGAGATGGCCGAGTTTTTACGAATGCGCTTGCTTGTGAAGCCATATTGCATATATCAACGCAATGTCTCTGGTAATTTCCGGATGATAGAAACCGGTGAATGAGATATTGTATGATCTAAATGCTTTAATGTCATCCTAAATGGGTGAATTATATCTTAAGTACTTAGGATTATTATTATAAATATGACTTACATAGGAAAATGGTTTCGACTTCACCAGCTCCTGTTTTTCAAAATTGACTAACGTCGTCGTTGTTAACCTTTAGACGTGAACTATTTGATGATGTGTTTGTTGTTTTGTTTTTAAATATAAACAAATACAGATGAAACAGTTCTGTCAATTTTTATTAGAAATACAGTGTATCCATTAAACTTTCAGAGAAGTCAACATTTACATTAGCAACGTTGTTAACTTAAACACAGTTCTGAACACACGGACCATAATGCCTGTATATATTGTGAACTCGGAAATACCTGTTATACGTCCATATATAAGAATTGTTAACAAGGGTTTAAAGTAGTAAATACTGTTACTATTATTCAAAGAACTGTACATTAATTAACAAGCTTCGACCGAGTGATAGTCGTAGAAAAGGAGTATTTAATGTTAAGAAAATATCTAATGATTGTTGTTTCTATACGATCGACACTTTTGCCAATACAGATTATAATGGTGTTTTTTGTTAATGTTTAGATAAGATTGATACATTCGGAACTCTTCGGCCATTTTATACGAAAACAACCTCGGATGTATTTAGACGGTTTACAGTGTTCGAAATCGGTACACATTAACTACGCTGCAAGAAGATCGCGTATTTATTTTAATTTAGCAGTTAAACTTTATGACTTTACTTTTGGGAAACTTAATTATGTTTGCAATTATGCACTTTAGTGGCAATCAATTTAAACTTAGATCTAAAAATACAGGCAAAACACTACATTTGATTAATGATATAATTCAAAATTTTACGAACTACTTCTATTAATGTACTGGCATACATCCGAGGTTGTTTTCGTAGAAAAAGGCCGAAGAGTTTAGAATGAAAATTGATAAAAAACATTTTAGCAGGATTGGTGGGGTACGTTAAATAACAGTTGTATTCTATAATTATGTAGTTAATTATGTTTTTTAGAATATGAAAACTATTCAGATATTGTAAAATTGAAGATATTAAAGATTGTATTTGTATATGCCCATGTAATGGTGATCTTTGGAAGAAAAAATTAAAACATTGTTTTTACATGCATTTTCAGGATCTGCTTGGGAAAATATAATATTGTCTATTATCTTGTTTTCTACAGGCCATTTTCAACACGATATTGATCATTCAGTTTTTGTTTTATTTACCCACTTTATAAGAGAAACAATTTGTTTTTCAAAAACAATATTATCAATTTGTTAAAACAGCACTGGTATTTACACAACTAATCAAGAAAGTAAGTAATTTCCTAAATTTGTAAATTTGAAATAATTTTATGAAAAAATATATCCATTTAAAGTGGCACTCGTATTTAAAATTGGTACATACACATTCATAACAAACATAGATTTTGAGTGATAAACCTTTAACTACTTACTAAATAATGCATTTTTGGAAAATACTTATTACTGATAGCAAGATTGTAACCATGTATATAATAGCTTAATTGGCAATAACAACACTAATGACAAATAATAAAATGCTATATACATTTGCATCTCAATATATAAAGTTATGTATATTCAGACGATGCAGAAACTGTTATCATACGTAACATTTACTGCCATTTCTTTCGAAAATTTTAATGAATTTTACTCATAACAAATTCCGATTTTCTTTATCAAGTACAAGTTCTTTGTATACAAACAATGTCGTTAATTTAGAACAGAAATGAATGCGTTTATGACAGGAACTGAACTGTGACAAATAATCACCTAAACACAAATTTAATTTGGAGAGACAATAAATGGACTATTTTTTACAGTTGTAGCAATATATGAGCGTTTTTGATAATTAGATTGACGATACTAAAAACGAATGTAGACATATTTCTTTCTGCATTTAAGTAAAAAATATACACATATAGTAAAACAATATATTCAACTTAATGCATTGATAAATTGCCTCCGCTCCATTGCAAAGCAACTGAAAAGACATACTCATTTAAACATCAAAATGGAGTCAAAAGATCAAATTTATTTCCGTGCATCAAATTAGACTTAACCGTTTTCAGAAATTTTTTATGAGTGTTAAAATGTACTCGGCGCATATTCTACCATTGAAATAGCGATTGACACAAACATAAGAACGTTTACCTTTTAAAATATAAGACAAAAGAAATAAAAAATCTTCAATTTCCTGCGCAATGACAAAATGTTCAAGCAAACACAGGTTGTTCGATTTTCACACTGTATACGTTAGTATTATTTCAGGTATTTCTTTATGGGAGGTAATTCTAAGTTCAACCCAAACCTGTGCAAACACACATGAGGGAGATTTTATAACACACCCAAAAACATTTATTAGAAATTTCACCAGTCAAATGTTTTGTTCACTAAACGGAAAAATTGTTCATTTTTTGGAGCGAAATACTCTTGAAGAAGTTTTCTCGTTTCAGCGTTGATCTTCGGATGTTCTCTTCCTTTACTTTTCCGTAGACATTCGCTTTCACTGTCTTTTCCATTCACGAAACAATATTTCCCTTTTGATTCGTTATATTTAAACATCGATCGAATAAAGAATGGTTTTATATCAAGAAACTTTTCCACTTTCTTTAACTCACCTAAGGGGTATCGCACCATTTCATCTCCATCAATGAACAGTATTTGTTCACGCCGAAAATGATCCAACCAAGATCGTATATGCAACTGGTAATCTGAATCCCTAACGACCTTAGCATCTCCATCGACGGTCTTGTTACTACTGTCCGCTGATTTTGCGAATACAGTATTTTCCACTGACAAATTAGGATCAATTATGCCACGGTCATTGAACATAGCAATATGAGACAGTATTCTCTCCACCGGTTCCTTTACTATAAAAACCAGTTTTATGTTTGCGTCCAAAGCCTTTATTCGTTCAGCTGCAAATTTGGAAAAGAAATACAATGGAGATTTTTCCATCGTGATCTGGTTGCTATAGCTACATGGCATAATTTCACGGTAAAGATCCAGGTCCGATGGCCGTTTAAAGTTGCCATTCTCGTTAGAATGATTCCACTGCTGTGACGTTATGTTTAATAATCTTTCTTCTGGATTGATTTTAGAAAATGTTTGAAATAACTCATTGTATCTTTCGTGATATGATCCGCTTTGCGAAAAGAAATTGGCCTCTTTCTCTGTGTTGACGCGTGCAGCAATTTCTGGGTGCTTGCTTAGGAAATAAAGCAATGCAAAAGTTCCGCATTTACTTACGCCGGCTATTATTGCTTTAGGGAAACGTTTAACACAAATTTCAGAACTGGGCTCTGTATAGATCTGCACAGAATCAGAAGGCACATGTTGTCTCGAAGTTACGTCTCTGTTGGGTGCACTTCCTAAAGAATCTGTACTTCCATCATATCTCTGCATATATCTCGGTGACAATGTATTTATCCCTTTATTCTGTAATAATTTCAAAAACACTATACATGCAATGGAGGAAAGAACGACTTTATAAAAACACCTTTTCATCACTTCTACGATATGTCGTTTCCTCTGTAAAATACCTCTTTAATTATATAGTCCAATGTTTCTTGTTAAGATAACTCTTTAATTATGTAGTCCAATGTAACTTGTTAAAATACCTTTTTAATTATGTAGTTCAATGTATCTTGTTAAGTTGTAATTGGCAATTATTATTCATATATCGTAACTGTTAAGAATTTATTGTATGGTCAACGACAAACTAAATTCGTTAGAAATCAGGCAATTGATTTTCATTTAATTAGTGTATCCAATAACACCTGAGGCAGGCAGTACGAACACTTATGACAATGACATGCCGTGAACATCAATAGATAAGGTTTTTACGAAGATTTAATTAAATCAGACAACAATTACAGATGAACGTTGTAGTGAGCTACATTCACAAGATAAACAAACTAGCTTAAAGAGGATAACTTGAACTGTATCATTGCAAATCTACAAAAGCTGTTAGTCTGACTTGTATCTTTCTGTATTGTTCATGGAAAGAAATGATATGATAATAAAGTTGCGACATTTTGAATACTTGATATCATTTTCAAACATCTTTTCAACAAGGCATGTTTTAAGGAAACGACTGACAATTCGCTGAACATTTTGGCGTCAGTATATATATGTCCGTCGTGGCACAGTCGATCAATTTTGAGCTTACTAGAATTGAACGTTGCGAGATAGTAGATTTTCAATGAATGTACTATGCATGGACTATTTCATTATTTCTACTTAATAATGTATAATGTTGTAAATCTACTATCTCGCAATACTCAACACAAGTTAACTCCAAATAATTACCCCCGCCTAAACGACGAACACATTACATACTACTACGGTGATGGTTTATTAACTGTGCTAACCCTTTTACAGTTACATAATTACGGTGCTAACCCTTTTTCGGTCGCGTATTTGGGCAGGTTTGGTTGCCTTTATATTTCTCGAATGAAAAAGCATGATTAAGTTTTTAACACCAATTTTTATAAAAGAAATTAATAAAATGGAAATTCAGAATAATGATGATAAACGAAAACATGATCCTTTTAAGGTAATTCACGACTGCATGCCACAGTCGTGTTGTAGATTATTGAAATCTGGCAATAGTAGTTCTGGGAAGACTAATACGCGTCTTCATTTTCTATTAAAACCATTGACTTATTATGTTAAGATTTCCATGTATGAAAAGAAATTGGAACAGTCAAAATATTAGCACTTAATAAATAAAATCAACAAGATTGAAAGAAAAAATATAATATCGTTAGAAGACAACTACACACATCAAGCGATGAAATACTAACTGTTACAGAAATGAATTGTGATCAGCAGAATGTAGTAATATTTTGTGATTATGTTTGCGAGAAAAATGAAAAGACATAATTGACTGCTTTATTCACGGTAGGCATAAAATGGCTGTGTGTGTTATCTTTCTCCTTTTTATAAGACACCGAAATACATAAGATTAAATTTTTCCCATTACATTTTTTTGAATCCCCATCGCAAAGACGATGAAGTTAGTTGGGAAAAAGCCTGTATTCTGTTCTGGTTTTTTTTTGTTATATTCTAGAATTATTGCGTGGTAAACAGGCATGGATGACATGAATACATTTTGCTCATCAATCTACAGCCAATTTTATAAATGAATTTTCAACATGTTTTCATTACACTAGTGTGTACCTTTACATGCACTGATTGGTTTAATTGTCTAATACTGGCCAATAAAACAACATTTTAGCTATTTGTTACTGTATACATGTATATTAAGTTATGGTGTTACTAAATTTCGTTAATTGGGTAACACATTATTTATTCTTTTTGGATGAAAACGTTACCTTTCTAAATTCATTTTTTCTATCAAATGCAATGGTCATACTATTGTCTTACAATCTTCTGTGAAACAATGATCTTTCTGCCAATTCAATTGTAAACAATATAGTAAGGAAAGTAAACTGTATGATCAAGTTCTTGTACAGACAAAGATCTTTTTTAACTTGAATCTTCGCCACATGTTATGTAATTTTCTTAGTCAATGGCATTTTGACTATGCTAGCTCATATAATGGTATAATGGTCTTACTGAACAATTGAAAAATAAGCTACAAATTGCTCAAAACAAAGTCATTATATTTATGCATCGGTATGAATGTAGATCACATTTCTAATCATTAGATTTTAAAAGAATTGGATGGTTAGATATTGAAAATAGAGTAAGACAACTAACTCTCAACCATGTGCATAAAATTGTGAACAAAAAAGTCCATCCTATATGCATAGTAATTTCACCAAGATGTCTGACATGTATTTGAATAATATTAGTTGCTCAGATTGTAATTTTTATTAGCCTCAGTGAAATAGTTTTACTAATTCTACTTTTTATTATGAAGCCGTTATTGACAGGAACAAGGTGCCACTATGTATAATAACAATCCAAAAACAAATATGCATTTAAGAATGGAGTAAAAATTTACCTAAATCTGTAACTGGAATACAAAGAATGCTCAGATAACGTATTTTATTAGAAAACATTAGCTTCCCATTTTCTGGGTATCTGTGAAAACTGTTATATTTAAATGGAGCCAATATTTTGACCTTTGGCAATTTGTATTTAAAAGGGACCCATTGAAAATAAGTTGTAAAACTTTATGGGCTATAGTGTGGAAATGCATATGTCTTAACCCTAATGTTGTTTTATTTTTAAATCATTATAATTCTTTGACAATTTCTTCCTTTTGTGAAATGTTTATACAATCAATCTTAAATACCTTAATATTTTATAGATGTTAAACTTTAATTGTACTATTGTTGTTATTACTCTCTTATAATGAAAACTTGTACATGACATATATATTTCGCAAGGAAAATAAAATTAAATGAAAATGTTTTAACGTATAACATTTTGCTGCGGGCCATAAACGTATTTTAATAGAAAACAGTAATTTTAAAATTACCGTATCGTGTGAGAATCTTAACGTTATCGAGCCAATGTACGTTATCAACATACATATCTAACATAACATTTTCAATGGCTGATCAGATAGGGCTGATAAAAATATAAAACAAATTACTTGAACAAAACAAAAATTATAAAATTTACCAATTAGTCAGAACGAGATGATATCAGTATCAATAGAGAAAATAGATCGGCGTTGCATTGTTTGGTGTACATCATCCCAATATTTATATGAAAAACTACTGAAACAAGTCCAGTAGTCGAAAGTTAAAACATAAACCAGGTCAATGACAATGACACAGAAAGAAAAACAGACGTTTACAAACCAGAAACACGTCTTGGACACTGATTTATCAAAACTGACATACTAGTAATAACTCCAAGAATAGTGTACTTAGACAGTGAGCAATGTTGCCGAACAGTTATTCTCAGAATACGATCAGACTACGGGGCCTTCTTCACGTAGTAGTGAGTCAGACATGCATTAATATTAATTTCGTGTGAAATTTGAGAGTGAAAAAAGCTCAATTGTTAATAGTTATTGAAACATGTAACAGATATTTTCTGTTTTGCTACAACGCGATAGTAACGGTTTTGGAAATTGAATGATTTTAGGTAACGATAAACAAACTTCTGTTCAAAGGAGTATCTGCCAAATCATGTTTGTTCATAAAAGCAAATAGAAAACTCAATTTAAACAAAGTTCTAAATTCTCTCACGTTCATATACACCATGAAATGATTGAGGAAATTATAAAAAAGTTAATATAATACAGAAGCTCAAATGAATTAAAGAAATAATATGATTTAACATATTACCATATTTAACATACAGAACTAATATTAAAGATATAATCTGTATCAGATATATTAAACAGCGTGACAGCGTCGTTAGATTAATTAATTTTTTAATACAATGGTTACGTCCCTTATCAATTTTGTTAACACTTATAGTACAAGACAGACCATGGGTATATGATGAAAGGTTTATGATAAAACAAATGTCAAACTACGCTTGCTTTATTTTAAATGAATGGTATAGCATTGTTAACACTTCCAGTAAATGCAACTGGTATAAATTGTTTAAGAACGATTTCGGAATTGAGAATTATCTAAAAACTACACCTTACAAATTGTTAAAGTTTATGATTAAATTTCGAAACAGAAACTATCGTCTTCCTATCGAGACAGGAAGCTGGATTGGACTTGATATGTCATCAAGAAAATGTCCTTTGTGTCAAGCAAACATTAGCATTGGAGACGAATATCAATATTTACTTGAATGTATAGCTTTAAACAATAGCAGAAAGCGATTTATTGATAAAAAAAACTATGTTAATCCGAATGTCATTACATTTAATTATCTAATGTGCATGTGTAACACTCAAATGTCGAAATATAAAACGTTGTGTCAATTTGTGAAGAAAATAGTAAAACTGTTTAAAACTGTTAATATATTTGTACAACAACACATGTATCCGATACTCTATAACTCTCCACATATTCATATAAAGCATTGTATAACATATGTCTCTCCCGTTTTATTTGCTTTGTACCTTTGTATATTGTAAGTTTCTTTTTATAACAGCCTCGTTGTTATAATGTATTTCTTTTTCACATGCACATGCTGTCATATTGTTTGAACTGAGTTGTTTGAAAATGAAACTTGAAACTTCAGTCGCAACACCTCAGCCAGTATCCAACATGATTGACTAAGCTTGCCGGAGATGGCCGAGTTTTTACGGATGCGCTTGCTTGTGAAGCCATGTTGCATATATCAACGCAATGTCTCTGGTAATTTCCGGATGATAGAAACCGGTGAATGAGATATTGTATGATCTAAATGCTTTAATGTCATCCTAAAAGGGTGAATTATATCTTAAGTACTTAGGATTATTATTATAAATATGACTTACATAGGAAAATGGTTTCGACTTCACCTGCTCCTGTTTTTCAAAATTGATTAACGTCGTCGTTGTTAACCTTTGAACGTGAACTATTTGATGATGTGTTTGTTGTTTTGTTTTTAAATATAAACAAATACAGATGAAACAGTTCTGTCAATTTTTATTAGAAATACAGTGTATCCATTAAACTTTCAGAGAAGTCAACATTTACATTAGCAACGTTGTTAACTTAAACACAGTTCTGAACACTCGGACCATAATGCCTGTATTTATTGTGAACTCGGAAATACCTGTTATACGTCCATATATAAGAATTGTTAACAAGGGTTTAAAGTAGTAAATACTGTTACTATTATTCAAAGAACTGTACATTAATTAACAAGCTTCGACCGAGTGATAGTCGTAGAAAAGGAGTATTTAATGTTAAGAAAATATCTAATGATTGTTGTTTCTATACGATCGACACTTTTGCCAATACAGATTATAATGGTGTTTTTTGTCGGAACTCTTCGGCCATTTTATACGAAAACAACCTCGGATGTATATAGACGGTTTACAGTGTTCGAAATCGGTACACATTAACTACGCTGCAAGAAGATCGCGTATTTATTTTAATTTAGCAGTTAAACTTTATGACTTTACTTTTGGGAAACTTAATTATGTTTGCAATTATGCACTTTAGTGGCAATCAATTTAAACTTAGATCTAAAAATACAGGCAAAACACTACATTTGATTAATGATATAATTCAAAATTTTACGAACTACTTCTATTAATGTACTGGCATACATCCGAGGTTGTTTTCGTAGAAAAAGGCCGAAGAGTTTAGAATGAAAATTGATAAAAAACATTTTAGCAGGATTGGTGGGGTACGTTAAATAACAGTTGTATTCTATAATTATGTAGTTAATTATGTTTTTTAGAATATAAAAAACTATTCAGATATTGTAATATTGAAGATATTAAAGATTTTATGCCCATGTAATGGTGATCTTTGGAAGAAAAATTTAAAACATTGTTTTTACATGCATTTTCAGGATCTGCTTGGGAAAATATAATATTGTATATTATCTTGTTTTCTACAGGCCATTTTCAACACGATATATTGATCATTCAGTTTTTGTTTTATTTACCCACTTTATAAGAGAAACAATTTGTTTTTCAAAAACAATATTATCAATTTGATAAAACAGCACTGGTATTTACACAACGCAGATCAGTAACACATAGAATTAGACAGAATTTATAATATAGATATAATCCTTTAGGCACAAAAGTAAATGCAAATGATTCTAAAATACATGTGGTGAGAGAAGTGATTAGTACTGAGGACGAACAATTTAATAAGCTCCGTGAAATGGTAAGGAAACAAAAGAACGCTAAAGATGAATTAGTTTTACTTAAAGACAAGATATTATCACCAGCAAATGTTGCCGAAGCTTTAGCTTTTAAAAAAGAAAAATATAAAAAATAATCAAAAGATAAATTTAAATGTTGATGAAGGCGTACGATTATAATTAAGGTAAACAATTTAGAAACTAATTTACAGTCACAAAACAAACAATAAAGCAGTAATATACTAAACTAAGATAGCAAATTAATGATTGAATTTCCCTGCTTGGAAATCCTGCATTATTTTGAAGTATGATATGATTAACAACACAATTATAAAGTTACGTGGCTATTCGCTGTGGTCAGCTGGAAGACCTCAAGGTGAGCTTTATTAAAAGTGAGTGCATGTATTACGCACAAATTATAAATCCCAAAATTGTTTCATACTATTGTAGGTTTTAATTAGAAGAGACAACAACCCTAACGTTAGAACTTGAGCTTTCAACCACCATTGACACAGTAATGGTGCTGAATTTTTATCCAACAACATTTGGCGAAGGTGGACGAACAATTCATATATTTAGTTTTTCCAACACAAGCAAACGAGGTACTATTTTAAGAATCATTAGAAGCTGGTATCTATTTGAAACTACCCAGCGATGAGGCTGTTAACATATCTGGCACAATAAAAGTATATTATCACTATTAATATAAATGGAACAAAATATAACACTATCATCCATAAAGGCTGGAAAACTTGATTCATCAATACACCAATTGGATTTACAGCTACATTCGACCAACCACTACTTTTGGATAAAAATAAACAGTATCTAATTGGGCTAGATAAAATCAACACAATGATTTATTCAATGGTACAATAAGTCCAGATTACAAAAAACACAGAAATAAAATATCATATCGTTGAAGAACATAAAGTATTTTTGATAGTGGTAATTACAGTTACGATGATATAAATAAGTATATAAAAGAAAGGTTAATGACTTATGACGACCTACAACCAGATGAAGCAAGCCCAATAACCATTGAGTTTGACTTGTCGAGTTTTAAGTATCTTTTTTTATTAGCAACAATTTTACTCTTGATTTAAGAAACTCCAAATTCGGATCATTGATTGGTTTTGAAGACAAACTTATAAACCAAAGAATTAATTGGTCTTTATTGCCAGAAATAACTAATTATGTTGATACTTTGTACGTTCACTGTGGTTTAGTAGTGAAGGGTGTCTACAGTAAAGATAATATTACAAGTAATGCAAACGCTACAAACAAGGAATGTCTTATCTTAAATATTGACGATAATACTGGCAATGGTACACACTGGTGCTGCATAATTTCTGCACTTTATTCATGTTACCCCCACCTAATGTGCATTTGCTACAATTACACCTAAAATACAACAATATTCAATATCAAGAAAAGTCAAGTGTACTTTGTGGTTACTATTGATTATTTATAATTACGTAGATACAGGAGGGTTATTCTATGACATACTCCACAAAGAACTAGAACCGTTTAACCCATCCAAAAATGAACACTTTATAAATCATTATTTTAGAGAACTTGGGGATGTTAAATAATTTATTACTTGATGGTGTTTCTAGGGAAAAAGTATATGTCCCTCACATATGCACGAAAATAAACTGACTCCGGTTTAATAAGATGGATTGATGATAATGATAACAACAAGGATTTGAATTAAATGATGGGAATATCACTGTAAGAGAGTTAGAGTAAAGCTTTTGGTATTAAATCTCTTTGTTATTAAATCAATCAAATCAGAATAAACCCTTTCATTAAGTACATCAGTGTCATTGCTTTTAGCAATTTAATTTATTTTGACTAACAAGTTGTGGAATGTCAATTGATAGACCCCTATATTGTCCACCATAAGTATTTTGTATTTTTGTATTTTATTCTTTAAACAAAGCCTTTTACATATCCTCCCCCCCCAAAAAAAAAAAAAAATAATAATAATAATAATAATGAGTTATTTATTTGATCTCTTAACGATCGTTGTAAGTTTTGAGTTTTAGTACAATGATGCTTTTTATTATGAAACGCTAAGTTCATACAGTCTTAAACCTTTTGTTCAAAGGTAGACTGTGTGTGATGCTTATAGTTTCAAATAATAACTGCATCGTATCTTTAAAGGGTTTTTGCATTAGATCCGCTGAATTGTATTCCTTCGTCTGCAGATAGAGTTGGGATCCCTTATCATTGAAGTACTTGGGGTTTATTATTATTTGTTTTAGTATTAAGTTTCCTCAAGTTAATGCATACTTTGATCAAATTTACCTTTTACGTTTTTACTTCATTCAGAATTGTTGGGATAAATGTGAGGTTTGTGCACTAAAACTGGTTTAACCCCCCAGGAATTTTGCATTTTATTGACCGTTCCGAGGCGGTACCTGACAATCCCTGATAAACATACATAGTATTTTGAATATAGTATATATGCACTGTGTTGTTTGTAGAGTTTTGTTCTGTTGTTCCATTTTTTTGTGAATTATTGTTTTTGTGTTCTATATCTTTAGCGTTTTCCTTGTGCCATTAAACGGGGTTTATGTTTACATTTTCGGCTACTGAGCTTGTTTCTGTTTGTTTTGTTTTCAGATAAATATGGAACCACAAAAAAGAAGTAAAGGGTATATTTGTTGTATTGTTAAGTTTCCCCAAGTTAAAGCATACTTTGATAAGATTAACCGTTTGCGCTTTTTTCTTTATTTAGGATTGTTGGGATAAGAGTGAGGTTTGTGCACTTAAACTGGTTTGATGTTTCGGGATTGTGATTGTTTGTTTTAGAGTTCTTTGTCTTTGGCGTCTACACTGTGCAATTATACGGATTTAATGTTTCGTTTATGCAAATTTTGATAAGATTTATCTTTTGCGTTTTTACTTTATTCAGGATTGTTGGGATAAGAGTGTGGTTGTGCACACAAACTGGTTTAAACCCCCAGTAATTTTACATTTAACTGACCGTTCCAAGGCGGTACCTAACAATCCTTGATGAACATACCTTGTTTTTTATATATAGTATGTACATGTGCTGTTTGTGGAGTATTGTGCTGTTCTTCCATGTTTCTTGTCTGAGCATTTTTGTTTTTATGTTCTATGTCTTTTGCGTTTGCCCAGTGTCATTAAACCGGGTTTATGTTTAAACATTTTGCTGCTGAGCTTGTTTCTGTAGCTTTTTGTATTAATATTCTAATATTATTAAAACTGGATGTGTGACGAAATTTTACAGTAATCCTGATGTATTTTTTGACTTTCTAGAATTAATTGTGGGATCAATAACTGCAGGAAATAATAGTTCGCATCTCATTACCAAGGGAAATTCAATTATTGGCGAAGTACTGAAGTTGGGGGTAATAACTGGGGATGAACATCATGACTTTTATAAAAGAAAATATGATTATTTTGATAATATATAATGACGTCATATTGCATAAAAGAAAAAAAACAACCTCAGTATGTATTAGAAATAATAGGTTAATGGGAAAGTCCACATGTGAGTCGTGTGGAATGACCTAGACAAAGTTTGTTAAGAATTATGGGAGTAAAGGGGGTAAAATGGATATTTATTAAGTGAGTTTACCATAACTTCCTTAAAAACGATTAACCTTACCTAGATATAACTACTGTTGACGGGGCAATCCACTGGAAAGTGAACCACCAGTTTATGAATTAGATGACACATGTGAACAACACGACCATGGTAATGATAATGACCCAAATAATAAATCGATCTGTGAAAAAAACAATGTTACTGTAATTAAAACCAAGTAAGTAAAAAACTTTTGGAGAAAAGGTTGCAAATAAATCAGTTGTCAAACCTGTTATTAGTGCAAAGTATAAATTAGGTTTTTGGTCAAAATAGAGTTTAAATAAATTTAAAAGGACTCCAACAAAGTAGATTTGTCTAGTAAAGTAAATTTGCTTGGGTACAAGTGGTCTGCCATATTAGCAGAATAATTACACAGGCCACTTAAACGAAAGCTTCGAAAAAGGCGTGATATTGCTGAGATACGGTAAGTAGGTTTGCTTGGCACGCAGGTCTTTTCTAAATTGAATCAAAATTTCAAATATTTATAAAACAATTAATGATTTTTGTTATTAAATATGCGTGGGTAATGCCATTAAAAGATAAAAACAGGTATTTATGTTATGAATGCCTTTGATTGTGTAGAGTCAAAAAGAGAACCAGAAAAAACTCTGGGTAGATGAGGGGAAGGAATTTTATAATGTATTTAAACAACGGCTTTTCGAACATTATATTAATATGCACCACACATTTAATGAAAGAAAGGCCGTTGTTATTGAGCGCTTCAATCGAACTTCTAAAAGAGTAATGTGGAAATATTTTACTGCACAATGTACTAATAAGTACATAGATGTTTTACAAGATATGGTTCAACATTTCAATTAGACAAGACATAGTAGTATTAAAATATATCCAATGGCAGCAAGTAACATAACAAACAGAGGGCAAGTTTACTTTCAGCTTTATTCTTAATCGAATAATGAGATGAAACCATTTCAGTACCAAGTGGGGGTCAAGTTTTTATGCAATCAAATGCAAACGTCAGTTTGAAAAGGGTTACTCACCGAATTGGGCGGAAGAACTATTTGTTGTAGATACAACATTGGGGACAATTCCAATTACTTATCAATTAAATTATTTAAATGGTGAATCATTTTGGGTTCCTTTTACGGGCATGAGTTGGTCCATGCCAAACAGTATGTCTTTAGAATTGAAAAAAAAACAAGATTACAAAAAGAATAAAGGTATTGAAAATGGTTAGGTTATTCATATGAATTTAATTCTTGGGTAAACTTTCATGATGATTTGATTGAAAAGTTAGTGATAGTGTCCATAGGTTATTGTGTTTATCCCACCACCCAAAATAAATCTCGTATTATCAAAACAAGACAAACAAGTCTTTGTAATGATGTATCTTTATAAATTGTTTTGTTTTGAACTGATGGTGTTAATGCTATGTTTTTGTCTTAATGTTTTAAAGAGTGTTTCTTTGCTGTCTTCAAATGCTATTTTCTTTTTTACAACTCCTTTGGTTATTCCGTTGCATTTTGACGTATTTGTCATTTAGTGTATCTTTGCTCGGAGCCCAACAAATTCAGTTATAGGAGTGCATCGTCCTTCATTTTCCCAATAACTTTCCTATTGTCAATAGAGTGATATTTACTATCATGCGGGTAATCACTGTTGTCAAAAAGGTGTTTATCAGCATGTAAATCCTTATATGCATCTTTTGGTATTATTTTATAACAAAAAGAGTGTCTGTAAAATGTAGAATTACATTATTTGTACCATATTTCTTTGAAATGTAATTGTAATGAAAATCATACATAAGGTACTTACTTAGTTCGAGAATGGACATTCCAACATAACAGGTTCGATTAAGAAATAACTCGATTTTACTTTTTATTGTTTCCTTCATGTTCTTCATTATTTTACCTATCGCCTGCATAAGAAAGTGACTATCATATCCGCTTAAGCTATGAAACACTTCTGGGATCTTTGTTGTTAATCTAACTGATCTATTTACATTAATTGTGCGCAGACCCTCTGTATAACTCTGTGACATAACAATGATCTCTTACAGGTCTGTGCTTATCACTCCCATCGTCTTATTCTTTGTACTTTTTTTACAAATAAAACAGCATGTGGCTGTCTTAAAATAGTTTTCTTGTTGTTTGGTTTTTATAATTTCTTTAGCAAAATGGTCCTTCATTATTCATGCACAATACTTTTCTTCTTTAAACATGTTTTGTATGAAACGATATATTGATTTAAGACCACGATACACTTTTTACGGGCTTAGACTATTAATCACCATCAGTACAAACTAATTTATATCCATATCCGCAAGCAATACGATTTTGATAAGAGTGGTTAATTTTCCTGATGGTTCATTGGCCGGTTTTACAACTGTTTCAAAATCTGCAAAAATAACAAACGGAGCCATTAATTGCTTTGATCATGTGATAGCTTTTAAACCTTATTTAATTGTTTCCTGGAGTTGATAACTTAATTTTTTGCAAACAATTGATAGCCAAACAAACGTCTGTATGAGTTTTGGGTATTCTTTCTTCTGTAAAGCGCTGGGTGCAGTATTTACAAAATAACTTTCAATAATGATTTCTTGACTGTGTATTCATTAACGTGTCGAAATCTTTGGTCCATACATAATGGGACGTTTTAATGCACTGTATAAATAAAGATCTTAAGTTCCATTTTTGGGATGTATAGTCTTTGAAATAGATAATGCATGAATTGGTCTACTTTTGTCGGTAAAATCAACTCCATTGACATTAAATCATATATAATTTTATCTTTCTTTTTTTGGAATATCTTGTATCTTTACTGGAAAATGAATACCTTTATAGTTAAGTTGTTCTAAGTGTTCTTTATATTTAGTTATTCTTTGTGGGGGTTTTGTGCGGGGAAGGTGTGTGTCAATTGATACCAGCGAAAACAGTCACTGTCCTTTTCATTCGTAATATTGATTAATCCTTGTCTGTTTTTAATGACTGCTGGTAGTGGTAGATATGAGGAAACCCTTGAAGGCTTATATTTTATAATGATTATGATATGTTTATCATCACCTTTAATTGTCCAACCAGATCCTTCTAAATCCAATATGCCTTTATGTTTAAAATTTCATTATATGTATCTTTGAACATTTCAACTGTATTGTTTTCATTAATAAGCCGTTCAGCTTTTGGTTGAAAGTGCCCAACTTGTTCTTTATCTTCATATGATTTAATTAATGTGGTTTTAAGTGTTATGTTTAATTTTCTACTATGCTTCTGTTGCATATTTTTACTATTTAAACAATAGAAAGCGGCTGTACAGTTTTCTCAAGCTGTATTTTATGATTGTGTTTACTCAATATATAAGCTTCATATTCAGCAATCTTTTAACCCTTAGATACTTGTATCGGTGTTAATACCATTTTGTCTATCATAACAATTGTTTTTAGTAATCGCATCCCTATATACCTAAAATAAAAATATTTACGTTTTTAGGTACACAAACTTCCATCTTGTTCTATCATATTTAGAGAACTTACGTTATACTCTGTTTGTACCGACGCATTTTAATTAATCCTGGCTCTGTATTCAAATCTTTGCCAGCAGCATACATACTATCTGGCTACATTGTTTCTTTCAATTGCGACAAATGTTACGGGATTACATCTTCTTTTCCTATGAAACGAATTTATGAAATCTTTGAATTTGAGACCTTTACTAAACGGCGGGACAATACTTTTTATTCCTTCAATATTCATCTTAATATATTCTGCATTTTCTCTAATATTTTTAATTTCTTCTCCTTTTTCTAATCGTCGCTCAAATTATTGTAACTTTTAATATGTTCTTTTAATTAGAAGAAGGTACAGTCATAATCAGAGAAATGTCTTTTACTATTTCTCCAATCTATAATAATGCTGATATATTATTTTCGCACATTTATGTTATCCATACCCATTTAGTATATATTTTTATATCTCTTTTGAGTGGCACAACGTAATTAGCTTCATTTTCAAGTTTTTATATTGAATTAAAACTGATTTAATTATTTCTTGTTCGTAAACATTCTGTTGCATTGACATTTGAACTAAGTTGTTTGAGATTTCTATGTTGGGTTTTGGTAATGCTTTTTCATCAATAAACATCATTAAACAAAACGGCAATTCTTGTGTGAATGGCACCAGCATCTGCTACAACAACTGGTTTGTTCGGTACAAAAGCTAAAACAGCAGTGCATCCAATAAGACAGCTAAATAGTTTTAAAGCTGGGCTTATACGCCAACATAGTTTTAGCTCTTTCTATATGTTGCGACTGATTTGGTTAAATGATTTAAAAGCTGTCCTACATTTTCTATTTTTAAAAGGTAGTTGTTAGTATGTATTTTAAGTCGGTCCCAAATAGGCGACTGTGAAAGGGTCAGCACCATAAATAGGTAACTCTAAAGGAGTTATCACGGTACATTAACCGTAGTAGTTTGTACCATGTTCGTCGTTGGTGGGATTTACTTATTTGGAGTTAACTTGTGTTGAGTATTGCGAGATAGTAGATTTACAAACGCATTACATAATTAAGTAGAAAACATGAAATAGTTAATACATAGTACATCATAATTCGTAAATATCATAGCAGTGTCGGGCATATAACATGCGTAAGTATCGAAGCAGTGCCGGGCACATTACATGCGTAAATATCATAGCAGTGTCGGGCACACTACATGCGTAAATATCAAAGCAGTGTTGGGCACACTACATGCGTAAATATCATAGCAGTGTCGGGCACATTACATGCGTAAATATCATAGCAGTGTCGGGCACACTACATGCGTAAATATCATAACAGTGTCGGGCACATTACATGCGTAAATATCATAGCAGTGTCGGGCACACTACATGCGTAAATATCATAACAGTGTCGGGCACATTACATGCGTAAATATCATGGCAGTGTCAGGCATATTACATGCGTAAATATCACGGCAGTGTCGGGCACACTAAATGCGTAAATATCATAGCGGTATCGGGCACACTTCATGCGTAAATATCGAAGCAGTGTCGGGCACACTTCATGCGTAAATATCATAGCAGTGTCGGGCACACTAAATGCGTAAGTATCGAAGCAGTGTCGGGCACACTACATGCGTAAAAATCATAGCAGTGTCGGGCAAACTTCATGCGTAAATATCAAAGCAGTGTCGGGCACACTACATGCGTAAAAATCATAGCAGTGTCGGTCACACTACATGCGTAAATATCGAAGCAGTGTCAGGCACATAACATGCGTAAAATTCATAGCAGTGTCGGGCACACTACATGCGTAAATATCGAAGCAGTATCGGGCACACTACATGCGTAAATATCATAGCAGTGTCGGACACACTACATGCGTAAGTATCATAGCAGTATCGGGCACACTACATGCGTAAATACCATAGCAGTATCGGGCACACTTCATGCGTAAATATCATAGCAGTGTGTGGCACACTACATGCGTAAGTATCGAAGCAGTATCGGGCACATTACATGCGTAAAAATCAAAGCAGTGTCGGGCAGACTAGTAGTAGTAGTAGTAGTAGTAGTAGTAGTAGTAGTAGTAGTAGTAGTAGTAGTAGTAGTAGTAGTAGTAGTAGTAGTAGTAGTAGTAAAAGTAGTAGTAGTAGTAGTAGTAGTAGTAGAAGTAGCAGCAGCAGCAGTGCAGCAGCAGCAGAAGCAGCAGCAGTAGCAGTAGCAGCAGCAGCAGCAGCAGTAGCAGTAGAAGTAGTAGTAGCAGAAGCAGCAGCAGCAGCAGCAGCAGAAGCAGTAGTAGTAGTAGTAGTAGTAGTAGTAGTAGCAGTAGTAGTAGTAGTAGCAGTAGCAGTAGCAGTAGCAGCAGCAGCAGCAGAAGCAGTAGCAGTAGCAGTAGCAGTAGTAGAAGTAGTAGTAGTAGTAGTAGCAGCAGCAGCAGCAGCAGCAGCAGAAGCAGTAGCAGTAGCAGTAGTAGAAGCAGCAGCACCACCACCACCATCAGGAGCAGCAGCACTACCACCAAATGCACGAGTGGCAGCAGCAGCTGCAACACTGTAGCAGCAGCAGGAGCAACAGCTGGAGGAACAGTAGCCGCAGCATTAGTAGCAGTATCAGTAGCTGTAGTATAGGAACTCATGGACAAATGCTGTAGTCAATTACTTATATGCACAAAGCAATTGATGTAGGCTCGAATCATTTAGATGAATGCACTTTCAGAGAAAGATGAGAAATGTCATAAAGCAGCATGCATTCATTTACAGAAGGTGGGTTAGGGTCGGGTTCTCCGGTTTCCCCAACAACACCAGACCACTCTCTCGCACAACATCGTGCAATCGTTGTTAAATATATAATGTTTAAACTAAACTCTCAACCACTTCGAGGTCGACGAAGACATCCGTGTTCACAAGGAAAATAATGCAGCAGTTCGTGTGCGTTGTCTACAAAGTCACGGTATTGTTAGGTTTAGATCAGAAAGTTGCGCTGCTTGCTATGTGTAAGTGTTCACCGAGAAACACAATATTTACGTTAAATTAAGATTCCTTGATACATGTTCGTCTTCGAAGAGATATAATAATGACATTATCAGTATTTCTTTCTGATCAGTTATTTAATTGAATTCCCAATACATTAGTAATTCCGAAACCTGTATGATCAACGTTAAAGATTCACAAATCAAATTAATTTCAATGATTTATCAATTATGGCATCTCAGATGATAAAATCCGTGAAATAATTTAAACAAGATGTTAAGATAATGAAAGGAACTTATTAATATTGTGACAAAAACTACATAAGTGTATAGTAAGTAAAATAAAACATAAATTATTACATGATCTATAAATAACAGTTTAGCATACGACGTTGTTATATATCATGCGGTATCATGTTATAAAAAGGTATTTACTTATAAGCTGTAAAATATGCAGTTCATATTGACGGCAAAATTATTATTGACCTCGGCAATAAAGATTTGTTGGTCAATATAACAGCATATTTCACAGTTAATAAGTAAATAATTGTACGATGGTCGTGGGGCGCGAACTCACGTCTGGTCAACCAACAAAGATCCCTTAAGATTTGGATCCTGTAGTGTATTTCTGATGACATAAAAAGCTGTCACAAACACTGATGTTTCCATACTGTTTCAAAACTTCTGCTATTGCAGAAATGTGAACATAACTGATCTTCCATTATTTCATAAGTTTTCATCGTTGTTGGACTTTACGGCTTTTAAAGAAGCCTCCTCGTGCTTTGTTCACACTGAAGATATCACATCTGGTACTTTTGTAAAAACATTAAAGCCGGTTCAAGCGTGCATTGACAGAGTGACATTTATTTCTGACATGAACAGTTTCAATTAAGACATCTCAGAAATAGTCACACAGATTTACTAACCTTATGTTATTTGTGTTTAAATGGTTTGAATTGACTGTATTTGTATCATCTCAGAAATTTTCCTTCTAAATTTTATTTGTGTTTGAGGAATAAGCATAAAGCTGTAAAGCTGTATATGTATCCTGTTCGATATTGACCCACTTAGCTTATGTTTATATTTGTGTTGGAACAATCAGAATTAAGCTGTATTTGCAATTCAGCCTATGCTACAGTGAATTGACTTATTTTATACGTTTCGAATATTTATAAGGATTCACATCGTTACTTATCTAAGGATATATTATGTGATCATCTTAAATGTACTGAAAGCAAAAAGCGAGCGATACTCCTCTAAACGAAACAGGCAAATGTATTATACGAAAATAATCATCCTATTTGTGCACAGAACATTTTCACCATATGCGCATGTCTCGTCTGTCCCTTTGTCTTACATTCTTAAAAGTAAAGGTCAAATACTATCTCAAACATAAACGTTCACTACAGTCTGCCATGGCCCTGTGATAAAATGAGTTTAACATTGTAAAATAGCCCAACGCTATCATCTGTCCTGGTAAAAACCCGACCATAAGTAAAACAGTATGACAGTATCGAAGAACAGAAACATCACAAAACATGCTCTATATGATACTGTATAAGATTTACAGTGTACATGCTTAAACGTTCCGAAACGTCGAAGACTTGTGATATTTCTGCCAAGTCGGCAACGTAATCATTCCCCGTCAGCATTTACTTCGAAATTACGGTAAGGGTGTTTTACCATCTTCTGCAAAGAAGTGAGATGGCGCATTTAAAACCTTTTGAAATACCAAATTTACCTTTATCTATCGATAATCTCAATTTGATGACCTTGTAAAACTAACGCAATCTAAAATTTTATCATTTCGTGTCTCACCTTTCCCTGTGCACGGGTTAATATCATTATCTTAAACACTAGGTTAATAAATACTACATCAACTATCTTGCTTTTATTGTCGTAATAGCACTTAATAGTCCAACGTACATGAGAAAGTCGTGTCTGTAACGTCTTATTGTGTTTTTCTTGTTTGTCACGTTTTTAGGTTCGTGTTTGTGAGGTCATATTGTGTGGTTCGTGTATGTGACGTCTTGTTGTGTGGTTGGTGTGTTGATGTTTTATTTTGTAGTTCGTGTTAGTGACGTCATTTTGTGTGATTCGTGTTTGTGACGTCATATTGTGTGGTCCGTGCTTGTGACGTCATTTTTGTGACCGTATGCTCTTCACACTGTATTGATAAATGTGAGGGCCGAGCACTCACAAACTATTTAAAATCCTCCGTTAGTTCTTACTTAGTATTATCTTACAATGCCATTGCGTGTATCCGAACATGAACCAATGACGATAGTCTGATTGTTGTTTAATGTGTGTTGTTTTGTAGCGTTGTGTCGCTTGTTTGATGATTGTTTGGCCTTGATCCGCCTGCCTTTTAGTGTATGTAAGTTTATTTATACTGGCACTCGGGGAAGGCCCATTCGGCGAGTGCTCCGATAAGATTGTTAGTCATATTAGTGTTTATGGAGTCTAATGCACAGACAGAACGTAACACGGGACCGCCATTTAACTTACACTTCCAACGGATATTAGTCCCCCCCCCCCCCCCTCGGAAGACGATTAGTATTGTTATATAATGCGGCAGGGAATCGAACCAGCGACCCCTGGATTGAAAGTCAAGTGTGTTACCTGTCCTCTACATGTATACCACAAATCCGCCCTTTGATAATTTATGTGGTTCATATCATAAGGTGTGACTAAATTAAGGTCAAATTGTTTGCATACTTTAAACTGAAACCGTTTAGTCTTATTTAATAATGTTGCGTTTCGGACACTAAACTGGCCCATATTTTTTATTTAGTTTAAACTTAACAGGCATAAATAGCTTATTTCAATTAGCCAAAATACATACATATATTTTGGTGGGTGAAAGGTGGTTTATTGTGGTTATCATGAAAAGTTTTCCTATCTAAACGAAAAACCCTTAAGGGAGTAAATATGAAGGAAATTTTACAAAACAAAAATAGATAGCTTAGCTAAATTCTGTTTAAAGGTACAATAAAATGTTTAGAGATATTAATGCATTAGTTCAACATTTCAAAATGTCAATGAGCTATCTCCTGGGCTAGATTATGACTTTAGTTTCAGTCACGACCAAATATTTGTATGACATGGGCTGTTCTAACGTTTATTATCAATATATCAAGATTTATTTATATAACATCCAGAAGGTGATGACCCCTGTGGCCAAAAACATACTGTTTTTAACAGATGAATCAATGCAATGCAGGCATTCATTCGTCTCAAGAAAACAGACGCATTGTGTCAACTAATTATATTCAACACAGTCCATGATAACCCCGTACATATCTAGTATCATTTGAAAGGTATCCACTTTCTGATTACTAATATGTAAATAATGACCGAATGTATATCGCACATGAAGTTATAACAGTTGATGTTTAGCTCTTTATTTTAACTGAAATCTGATGTAAACAAAATATATTGTAATCGTTGAAGGTAGTCGCGCTCATGTTTCGCATGTATTATTTGCAACGGTCAATTGTCCAGTCAGTGACCTCCTGAAAATACAGAGCATATAGCATAGAATAGAAATAGAGGGAGGTAGTAGTCTGGGTTTCAAGGCAGAAAAATGTGAAAAATAAGGAAATTTAGTGCACCCATCTGCTATATAAAATATTTTCATATCAAAGTGTAGGCTACAGTCGGTAGATTACAAAAAGTGAGTTTCGCTACTTGGTGGCTCTTGCGAAAAGGAAATATCCAAATGGCGCCCAAGATGGCCGCCATTAATTGCCATTTCACTAAAAATACTATGTTCGAATATTGCTATTTACATTAAATAACTAAGTAAGAATATTCACATGAAAATACCTTTCTCATAATGTACTTCAAATTGACATATAATCTTATCTACTTCAAGGCCAATGTCCTGGTCATTTCAAGGTCAAAGTATATAAGTACCCTAAAATTCGTTTTTTCCTGTTTACTTTTCCTCTTTAATAATTCATTTATGTTAAGTGTGTGTCAAAAAATGGTGGCAGAATTGTAAATGTATGCTCCTTTATTGTATATATAAAGGTCGATACATATTGCTTCAGAGTTATATGCTTCAGAGTTATATTTAGCAACATTAATTGCATTTGTATTAAAACAAATTTTACAATACATTACAATTGATTTATACTGATTGAATTACAAATGTAACTGTAGTCAATTCGTTCAAAAATATAAAATAGGCAATAAAATATGGTTGCAGTAAGAAATGCACAATAAATAAATACTCCTTTTATACATAGCACTCCTGCATTTGTAGCTGTTGTTGTCTTGATGTGGTGATGAGAGCAAATATTTTAAAGGGGCTATTTTTATGGTTTTTCAAATGCATTTTAAATGGGAAAAACATATTACGAAAACAGTGTGGCTAATTATTAGGAGTGTTTAACTAATTTACTGACGGCTGGAACCCTTTTACAATTGTTGTTATATGCTCAAATATTGCCTTTGAAGTTCACGATTTTGAAAAGCGTTAGTAACATGTTTCAGCAAAAGTCTGTAGGGATTGGTTGATTGGTCTTATAACGTGATGCAAACCTTTAATCAGTATTAAAAGGTTAAATACCCGTCAGCTTATATAATAGTCTTTGTGGGCGAGGGGATTTTGTATCCGTTTTCTAAGTTGACTGTACCGGCGAGAGTTCGCTCCCCACTGCAACCAGAGGTTTTTATACCTTAATTGTATTTTTTCTGCAATTACGTAATCGAAGAGTTAAAAATTATAATATATAGGGATATTATGATAGGACGCTTTTCTGGTGACCTGTATCACGTTGAGTTCGGTGTATAAACACATATCCGTCGAGGCGGATACATGTAAACTGAGCGAACGGGACGTGATGCGGGTAACCAAAAAATCGTTTTATCGTAATATTCTATTTATAATATACCTGCCTATTTAATTATTCCTTTTTATTTTTCGATTTCAATTTGATTTAAATTTACCGCCATCTGTCAATTGCGCGTATCAATTCGAATGTGTTACCTAGATTTGTGTAATGAAGTCAAGGGAGGCTACCATAGCGAAACGAAGTCAGAAGTTACATAATTCACTTTATTGAACAAAGTAAGAAATATTTTATGTTTTAGCAAAATTAACAAATTGCTTATACAAAAACAACTATTTAATGTCACAGCTCAAAAAATGGTACTTATTCTACGAGTATACACTAATCGTCATTTCCTGTCGATGCAACGAGGCCACTTTTAACAAAGTAAATATTCGTGGGTTATTTTGACGATCAAAATTGAGCAGAATTGAGGGAAGTTCGTGAGTCAATCGCTGTTTCTATTGATGACGCGAATTCGCCTTCTTCTTTGTATTGGCGAGCTGCTCATATTTATGATAATAACAATGGATAATGAAACAATTTATAAATTATGAAATGGCAAAAAGCTTGTATACTGAAGTAGCTTTCTAAATAGATTGAAAGAGTTATCTGCTTCGTGCTTATCCTCATGGTTCTTAAAGAACATGAGAACCATGTTCCTGAATATTAACATGCTTCTGGAACGTGAGTAAAGTTAGACAATTTTATGTATTTAAAAGTTGACAGGTTTCACCAGTTTTTTGTCAAGCAATTTTCAGCAACGTAAAAGTAGTTCCGAGATTACACAAGGAACTCGCATGATAAAGAATCAAAAAACGACAGTATCATGATACGGATTTTTTAATACGGCATGCTGTAGTTTCACTGTTGGATATGGAAAAGGAATTTGATAGGCATACAATAAAAATGTTTCAGAGGAATTACAGTGAAAACTCATTTCTCATTTGGTCCCTTTACGGTTTGCGCACATCAAACACTATTTGGACCAACCCTCTATCAGCCGTGTATACGTATATTATATATAAGGCCTTTACGAAGCTTTGTGGTTATTATATCTTATAGAAGTAGGTTAAACTTCGAAATCAACGATGCTGTCGGTGACAATTTTGTTTCTGATCTCTGCATGCTGTAAGTATTAATTATTGCTCATTTGTATTATAAAGAAAATGCTATACTTTGGTATTGCCTTTCCTTGATGTCTTTGCTGGTGGTGTTGCAGTTGTAGTTTACGGCGTTGGCGTTGCAATTGTAATTTACGGCGGTGGTGTCGGCGTTGTAGATGACGGCTCTGGAGTCGTCGTTGTAGTTGACGGTAGTATCGTCGGCGGTGCAGTTGATGGGCGGTGGTGTCGCCGACGTAGTTGACGGCGGTGGTGTCGTCTTTGTTGTTGACGGCGGTGGTGTCGCCGTTTAAGTTTACGGCGGCTTTGTCCTCGTTGTAGATGACGGGGATGGTGTCTTCTTTGTAGATGACGGCGGTGGTGATTTCGTTGTTGATGACGGCGTTGGTGTCTTCGTTGTAGATGACGGTGGTGGTGTCTTTGTTGTTGATGACGCTGGTAGTGTCTTCGTTGTAGATGACGGTGGTGGTGTCTTCGTTGTAGATGACGGTGGTGGTGTCTTCGTTGTAGATGACGGCGGTGGTGTCTTCCTTGTAGATGACGGCGGTAGTGTCTTCATTATAGTGGACGGCGACGGTGTCTTCGTTGTAGATGGCGGTGGTGGTGTCTTCGTTGTAGATGACGGCGTTGGTGTCTTCATTATAGTGGACGGCGATGGTGTCTTCGTTGTAGATGTCGGCGGTGGTGTCTTCGTTGTAGATGACGGTGGTGGTGTTTTCGTTGTTGATGACGGCGGTGGTGTCTTCGTTGTAGGTGACGGCGGTGGTGTCTTCGTTGTAGATGACGGTGGTGGTGTCGTCGTTGTAGGTGACGGCGTTGGTGTCTTCGTTGTAGATGGCGGTGGTGGTGTCTTCGTTGTAGATGACGGTGGTTGTGTCTTCGTTGTAGATGACGGCGATGGTGTCTTCGTTGTAGATGTCGGCGTTGGTGTCTTCGTTGTAGATGACGGCGGTAGCGTCTCCGTTGTAGATGGCGGCGGTGGTGTCTTCGTTGTAGATGACGGCGGTGGTGTCTCCGTTGTAGTGGACGGCGGTAGTGTCTTCGTTGTAGATGACGGCGGTAGTGTCTTCATTGTAGGGGACGGTGGTAGTGTCTTCGTTGTAGATGACGGCGGTAGTGTCTTCGTTGTAAATGACGGCGGTAGTGTCTTCGTTGTAGATGACGGCGGTGGTGTCTTTATTATAGTGGACGGCGATGGTGTCCTCGTTGTAGATGACGGCGGTGGTGTCGCCATTTTAGCTGACATGCGATAATGTCGTCGATTTAGTTGACACCGGTGATGTCATCGATGTAGTTGACGGGTGGTGTTTTCGTCGTTGTAGTTGGCAGTCATGGTGTCTTCGTTGAGGTTGCCGGTTATGGAGTCATCGCTGTAGCCGAGAATGGTTGTGTTGTCGTTGTAGATAATGGCGATGGTGTACGCGTTGATGTTGACGGGTTGTTTTGTCGTAGTTGTAGTTGAAGGGCGGTGGTGTCTTCGCTGCAGTTGACGGTGTTGGTGTTGAATTTTTAGTTGACGGCGGTGGTGTCGCCGCAGTTCAGTTGAAGGTGATGGTATCGTCAACTTAGTTGAAGACGGTTGCGTCTCCGTTGCAGATGACTGTGATGTTGTCGTCAAATTAGTTGACGGCAGTGGTGTCGCCATTTAAGCTCACTTACTATGGTGTCGTCGCTATAGCTGATAGCGTTGTTGTAATTGTTGTTGTTGACGGGTGGTGTTTTCTTCGTTTGTATTTTGTGGTGATGATGTTGTCGTTGTAGTTGCCGACGGTGGAGTCGTCGCTTGTTGTTGAAGATGGTGGTGTCGGCAATGTACGTGCCGGCCTTGTAGCGCCGTTGTTGTTGACGGAAGTGTTGTCATAGTTGTAGTTGACGAGCGGTGGTGTCGGCGCTGTAGCTGAATGCTGCGTTAGCGTTGTTGTAGTTGAAGGGTAATGGTGTCTTAAGTTGACGGGCGGAGGTATCGTTAGTTTACGGCGATGATGTCGCCATTGTAGTGTACGGCGATAATGTCGTCACTTTACCTCTTTTTCATAATGAAGTAAGTATGTCGA
Organism: Mya arenaria; assembly: GCF_026914265.1. Lineage (NCBI taxonomy): Eukaryota > Metazoa > Mollusca > Bivalvia > Myida > Myidae > Mya > Mya arenaria. The sequence continues at coordinate 75,092,533 of NC_069126.1, forward strand.
AGTATTGTTATAGCTTCGAGGTTGGTGTTGTCATCATCGCACATTTTGGCGTTCAAACGATAAAGTGTACATTTGAGCCTGCCTGATGTGTGGTGACAAAAGTCATGCTATTTTTATAACTTTATAGACTATGACTGCGGTTATATCGTCATTAGGAAATAAAGACATGTCCACCTAACAGGCCCAGAATGTCGCATGTAGCCAGTTAGAGTTACTGCAAACACCAGTTGAGTAATTTGATCTAAACACGAGCGCGTGACATAAATTTAATAATTTCAAGCATTTGAGTAGTGTGTACAGGTCTTCAGTGTTTTGCGAGCATATTACGAAATATAATATTCTTGAAACAATCTGGCAACTGGCGTGCGTCAATCGTTATGATTGTTTCATAAAACATCACTATTCTGGTACCCACGGTAAGATGTGTTTATCGCAAGACTGTCGTAGGACTTTCAAGACATACATACAAAAAACGTCCAACAAAAAAAACGGTTCCACGATTTGGCCATGTTTTCTATTTTTATTTTTATTTAATTTCTGATCACTGTGTATTAGAATTTTCAATATTTGGGAAAACAGGTACCAATCAAACTGATACAAGCGAATATAACTACTCAAAACATACTTCCGATAGTTTTTACTATAAATGGAACGATCAGAAAAAGGGCCATTACACTGCAGGTTCATATGATAGCAATTTACAGAATACACTTGCTGAACTTACTAGTAGAATTGAAATTGCCACTACAAGTGTAGATATTTATCAGTGTTTGCATGACTTTTCCGTGTTTATTGAGTCGGTCAGTAGGCCATTGTTTGGTAAACAAAGCCATCATAACAACCGCAATACACAAAATATATCACAATTCACAAGGAAGGCTCTTTAGAGGATGTTAAAAATTTTAGAGGTATAAAATTACTAAGTGTTGTTGGTAAATTATTTACAAAATGTATTAATGAACGCCTTAATAAATGGGCTGAAAGTAATTATATTTACGTTGAAGCTCAAGCTGGGTTTCGTGCCAAAATGGGTACAATTGACAACATTTTTGTATTAAATAGTTTGATAAGCCATGTGTTCAATAATAAGCAGCAGTTATTTTGTTTATTTGTCGACTTTTCTAAAGCGTTCGATTACTTAGTTAGGGAAAACATATGGTACAAGTTGTATAAATTAGGACTTAGAGGAAAGTTATTTGAGGTCATAAAAAGCATGTATTTACAGGTTAAATCTAGAGTAAAACTATTAAATGAGACTGGAGAAGTCTTTGAAAGTTTATTAGGCGTGAGGCAAGGTGAATGGCTCAGTCCGTTCTTGTTTTCATTATACCTTAATGATCTGGAAGATGAATTGTTTCTAAAGGGAGCAAAAGGCATTGATGTTTCTTTGATAAAATTGTTAATGTTACTGTATGCAAATGATATTGTTATTTTTGCTCAAACTAGCGAAGATATGCAACATAATTTAAATATTTTATATGAATATTGCTCGAAGTGGAAGTTAACTGTCAATAAAGATAAAACAAAAATAGTTATATTTAGAAAAGGGGGGAGATTATCCGACAATATACATTTTACTATGGTGACTCTGAAATTGAGATTATCTCAAGATATTGCTATCTTGGAGTTGTTTTGACGTCTGGTGGATCCTGGGTAGAATGTCAAAAAAACTATTTCTGGTCAAGCTCAAAAAGCAATTTACAAGTTAAAGAGATTTTTGTTTAAATTTACTGATTTAACAGTTGAACATGCCCTTGATTTATTTGACAAGTTGGTTAAACCTATTCTGTTTTACAGCTGTGAAGTTTGGGGTTTTTCACAAGCCAGCATCATAGAAAGAATTCATACAATGTTTTGTAAAAGTATCTTGGGTGTCTACTTATAACGATTTTGTATATGGGGAGTTAGGTAGACTTGATATGTACACGCAAAGATTGACCTATATAGTAAAGTACTGGCTTAAGATCTTAAATTGTGAAGACAGAAAGTATATTAAAGTCATGTATAATGTAATACTTCATGATTTTGAAAATAATCATAGAATTACTAATTGGGTATCAATTTTAAGGAATATGCTATGCAATTTTGGTTTTCATGAGGTATGGCTTGCACAAGGGGCTGGCAATGTAGATGCTTTTATCAATACTTTCAAACGACGTGTCAAGGACACTTTTATTCAAAATTGGTATGGTAGAATAGAAAATTCCACAAGAGCATCTTTCTACAAGGTATTTACAAGTTTTGAATTAAGTGATTATCTGAATCATGTTAATATTAAAAAATAGTTCTGACAAGATTGTTAGCGTCATCACATAGATTAAATATTGAAACTGGTAGATGGACTAGTATACCAAGAAACGAAAGAGTATGTAATTCATGTAACAAATTAGAGGACGAGTACCACTTCCTATTTGAATGCAAGTTATTTGATGAAATTCGAAAACAATACCTCAAGAAATTTTATACCACTAGACCAAGTATGTTTAAGTGTATTGGTATGTTAAAGTCAAATAATATTCATTTAATTAGAAATATTGCTGTTTATGTATATAAAGCTTTTGAAATAAGACGGTTGACTACTATATTATAATTAATTTTATCAACAAGCATTACCTTTACTAGACAGAGGACTCTGGTTATAGATTGGTCACACTGAAATAAAACAATACTTAACAAAGTATATAGGCCATGTATCATGCAATTAAAAGTTCATTGGTGATATTTTATGATATAAGTCAACAAATACACTTTCATCCATAGATAGTTATATAACTGTTAATTGCAATCTAAATCTGGTTGGTATCGTTAACAGTTTATGATTATAGGATTGACATATTATTAACTTATCTGAGTATTCATCAGTGTGCACTGTCATATCATGAGTCGTCTCTCTTTAAATTTGACGTATGTTTAAGATTTCACTGAAATATCCAATACTTGTCAATGCACATATATATACGGTAACTGAATTTATTTTATATATCCGGTATGTATTAATATGTATTTTGCTCTCTGTTAACATTGTCTTCCTTTGTTGTTTTTGTTTATCCACGTGTTTTGTTTAAATACCAGGAAGTAAACTATATAATGTGACCAAAGGAAAACGCAATCAAACGAAGCATTAGGTCAACATCCACTATTATTTATTTTTATGATATTTTCACTAGTAACTTAGTTATTACACATTTGTTAGGCAATTAAACCATAATGTGCCACTAGTCAAATAACCATTTTGTAAATGCAATGTACATGTATGTTTCTGTTCGTCGTTGTGTTATTTGCATAGTATTTTGTTGAAATGTTTGATCAGGGGTCATATTGACCTATTTCAAACACACGTCTGTATATACTTTTTCGATGAATAAACGTTCTTCTTCTTCTTCTTCTTCTTCTTCTTCTTCTTCTTCTTCTTCTTCTTCTTCTTCTTCTTCTTCTTCTTCTTCTTCTTCTTCTTCTTCTATGCTGTGGTGGCACAAATGTTTCGTGGGTTCGTTGTGGCCAAGACTTAACATTGCTATATCTAATGCGTTTGTGTATACAAACGTAAACTGTTATTAATACGGGCTATAATCACTCACTTCTATTTTGATATTTAAAGCGTTTGTGAGTGCAAATGTGCACTGTAACCTGGATGACGACTGCGCTACTCACACCTGCGAGGGGCTTCAACCATACCCCGCCTGCCTGTGTAACAGATGCGTTTGCAGTAAGTACTTGCAATCATGTTTGATTGGACCAGTATTCTTTAGAAAAATGATATTATAACACCTTGAGCATTGAAAGATATATAAATATGTGTGTGTGTATGAAACAATGGTTGTGAAATAACATAAATACAGAAACTCTGCGATCGCTCGAGGACGCAAGGGACCGAGCTAAATCCTCGAGTGATCCGATGTTTCGAACGACCCAAGTTTCCATTTAAGTCTGTTATGGATTGTCTTACAGTGTTTTCTAATCTGAAGAGCATCCAATCTTCTCGACTTATTTAGGTTACGATCCAGCGTCAGTATATCTTATATGAGAATAGAAGGAATAATGGTTGGGACTAAGCTTCGACCTCGAGGGACCGCCAATTCTTGAACGACTGCCTGTTCGAACTACCGCAGTTTTATCGTATATGTTTGATGTAGTTTCATGACTATCTGTCTATCTTCTTCAGTGCAAAGCGGTTATGGTAATTGCACCTATGACAATGGAATGGGTGGCCCTAAGATGTGCTCTGGCGATACGTGCGACACCTGGCACTGCTGGAATAAGGAGTGCATCTGTGAAAAGCACATTATTCATTAGTCTGGACTGTTCATGATGCAATAAAAGGATTGTGATTGATGTTTTTTGTCGTTAGTGGAGATCATTGTTTCACGAGGCACACTTGGTACAGCCACTGCATTGGTGAAAGGGGCGTCGTTCATATACCTGCTTTATTCCATCACGATTCGATAAGCTGATTGTTGATTGGTTAAACTAAATGTTTGGGTCCTAATATGCTTTTCCAATGGCTGGATCTGCTTACGAGAACTTCTCTGTCAACGGCTTTCACATATCTGCAACAAGCAGTGTTCTAGTAACACTATCTCGTTAAAATACATTTAAATCTGTATGGTGCTGTGGCATCGAAAAATAAAGTCTAACACTTGGACTTAAATCTGTTCATTATGACGTGTGTGTTCGTAGCACGACGGTTTGTCTTCTATGCTTCTATTTGGGAATCAAGAATGATAAGAAGAATACTTGGACAAGTTCTTATTTTTTTTCTTTCTGTTTGGTCTATGATAACAAGAAACATTAGCTAAATGATCTGTTTTCCGACTGCAAAAGTAAATGTAAAACTATTATCTTAGCACTCTTTTACTGCAATAACAAGCTTATTTTCGTAGTCGGGTAAATAATAACTAGCACCGTTAGGTACTTGAGCAATTTTCCAACTGAAAATAAATTTACAACTGTAATATAAGCATAAAGTACAATATAGCATTCATCTACAAGATTGGTTTCCAAATGTGAACTAGTGTTGCTAAAACAGAATGACAATATCTGGGTCATAGAACCACGACTACGACTATTTTCATTGACACGCTCTAATTAATGCTAGATTAAAATTGGTTCGATTGTTGACTTAATTGCATTAAATGTTTATGTGATATTTACACTATATTATTGAGTTAAACTAATCACATTATAAGTTCTACTATTTTGTAAATAACTCGCGATGACTAGCCATGAAAATATTGTTACAGTTATGGCCCTTTGTAACATTTTTAACGAATACATATTTTTCATGCATGACTGAATACGCCTGTTAAAAAAATGAAGTATAATAGTTTCACCTGCGGTATACGGGCGGGAGGCGTCCATTTTGTTTTCCGATAAATAATTTGATCAACCTTTCTCCAATTAGGTTAGCGATATAGGGCCATCTTAGCCCTCTTGTTTGTGGATTGAATGAAACTAATCATTGTGTATCACATTCAGTTTTTTTGTTTTTGTTTTTTTAAATATCAGCATTTAAGATACGGATGAGGTAACGGGGTCCGCGATAACCAGGTATAAGCTTTTATCTGCGACGAAAAGACGTATTCTTAAATGAGTGATCAACAATGGAATTATTGAAGTCATTAAATAGTGGAATATATTTTATCAAACAATACTCTATATATCTGTAAATAAGCTAATGAGCACGAAATGCTATAATAAATCCGATAATTTAGTTCGAAACGTCCAATTAATATACACGTTTATAGTTACAAAAGGTCTACACCCACGTCGAGGTTGTTGTTTCTTTAATTTTGGGATAATATATGGACACCTTATGAGCATATGTCAAGGTGAAGCTTAAGCCCAAGTTAATACCATAGGTGATTACCTATAATGTCGACCCGGAAAAGGGCATGAAATGGGCGATCCTAGGCCTATTGATCCCTTTTTACAGCACCGTTTCGAGTCTGGACACCTGGAAACGAACGCGTACCGTACAACAGCATATTTCGTTATGACGACGGGTGTGTGTACCACGATGTAGTCAATGCCTGGCCTGGGATGTTAAGACAGGTACCGGTCATGTCCATAGGGAACTATACCATGATGAAGTCAATGCCTGGCCTAGGATGTTAAGACAGGTACCGGCCATAGGGAACTATACCATGATGCAGTCAAGGCCTGGTCTAGATAGTAAAGACCGGAACCGTGAATGTCCATTGGGAACTATACAGTGATGTAGTCTAGGCCTGGCCTAGAAAGTAAAGACCAGAACCGTAAATATCCATAGGGAATTATACCATGATGTAGTCTAGGCCTGGCCTATGATGATCAGACCAGTACCGTACATGTAAGGCTCGATCACTATACTACGATTTAGTCTTGGTTTAGCCCTAAGTGATAGCACAGGTGAAGAGTTGTGGTTTTCAGGAATCTTTGCGAGAAAGGGGCATTAAATATGGGATTCCAGGCCAATTTGTCATATTTTAATGAGTTGTTCCGGACACCTTCCAATGGGCAATATTTACACCTCAACTTCGATTCCTTAAATGAACGGCCTTTCGTCAATAGCGATTATCATCCGATGAACGCAACATCTTCCGATAATCTCGGATCGTGTATTAATTTACATGTACATTGAAAATTGTCCATCTTGTTATCATTTTAATTGTGTCAGCAGACAAAACCAACATATTGAAAGTGTTAATTTATGATATTGTTGTCACTAGCGTGTTAATTGTACATTAAAAATCAACTGTGAAATTGTTTTGTTTTTCATGCGTTGTTATGACGTCATATGACACTATTTCCAGTTACGGTCGGAAAGTTCTATTTACAAAATGGGTGAGAAAGTATCACTGATATCAATGAAATTATGTATGTTTTTTAACAATTCTGGAAATAAATAATGAACTATTAATGAAAATACGTATAAGTAATGAATTGCGTGGTTGATGTCATTACCGGAGATATGAACGCAGTTGGACTGGTTAAAGTACGCGTGGAATCCTTCGTTCATACCCCTATAATCACATCAACCACGCAATTCATTCCTTATGAACTAATAGTAATGTTTCAAATGGTTAGAGGAGAGTGTGCAATGGATCCTAGTATTGTTACGATAATTTTAGCCTCGCTCCCGTCCGTAGTCCGAAATCCCACCTATTTGTGGACAGAGCTGACTGCAATGTTCATGTAAGGCTTGTTCGTGTGGGAACAAGCAAAAGTGACAATAGGTGTAGCCTTGGCCAGGCCTTGAGTGATTGCACAGGTTGATAGCTGTGGATTTTAGGCTTGCTCCTTAGTAAAGGGGCATGTACTGGGCGACCCCAGGCTTAGTTGTCCCATTTTATAGTTAAAACCAAGAATTGAGCAAGGTTATGCACAGCACAGTAGCCAATGGTTACAGGGTAGTGTGTCGTATAATTTGAATAACCTTTAAACATAGAAAGCCAAATTTCAAAAGACAAAACTTGTTCGATAATTTTAGAACAGCAACAAATATGATAGATCAACGAAATTTATGTATGTATCATTTTACCATTTTATGTGGAAGACTCTTTCTCGATATTGTAACTATAAATTGTTTATTGGAATTGATCAAAAATTTTGGATTCCAACTGCTTTGTTAAAGTTTATATTTACAGTGTAGAAGATGAATTCCATGTTATTTCAGAGTTAAAAATATATACAAAAAAGACTATTGCATATATGGCGGTGGACATGAATATTTCAAAAAGTGTTGCTGTCTTATACATTCTTGAAACGATGATTAACTATGGATAAGTAGAAATTATGTTTATACGTCCGTTATTACTAAATAACAAGTCACGGTATTGTAGATATTTTGAAATACCAATTTAGAATAACAAAATAGTATTTCGCAATTACAACATGTTATATACATTCATGTATATTTTTATAATTAGTAACTGTTTACATGGCATCCAGAAATAATAAAACCAGCTATTAAACGTATTATGTGTTTACATTTTATAAAATATCTAAAGTCTCGTTCATTTCTTATAAAGAGTACAAATCAACACATACATGTTCATTTTTAATAAGGCATAATAATATTTATTATATGCTTTAACTATCACTATGGTTAACCACACACATATGCACACTCACACACACGCGGGCGCACGCACACGCACGCACGCACGCACACGCACACACACGCAGACGCACACACGCACGCACACGCACACGCACGCACACGAACACACGCACACACACACGCTCGCACGCACACAGGTAGACTCTCACAAATTAGTTTATATCAAGTGCTTATGTGCAAATAATATTGTTTAAAGTTAATAAAACACGAACAAGTTATTACATATTACAAAATCTCCCAGACATGTATATATACGCAAAACAAGAATGACATTATATTTACATAATGATATAGCACGTTTAAGAAAACCACATCCTATTTACTAATTATCAATTGCTTCTCCGTTTCTATACTTGTTATCACTGTATTGCCGAAAGCGCAATGCGTTACGTTCGAAGCGCAATTGAAATGTCATTTTCTAAACCGTCTGTGCCTGTCACCTCATTAAACAGCTGTTGTTGGTGTTTTGCTGCACAAACTATTAACCAATGAACAAATCTGTAATTTTAGACAATATTAAAAAAAAATACAACGACAGGCCCAGAACTATACAAGCCCTGTTTAGAGCTTAAAGGTGGCAAACACAACAATGAAGAAGATAAACAAACGATCAAACACTACATACAGTTCACATACGCAACAAAATAGATTTACAAAATGTATCAATAAATGACGGGATTACCGCCTTAGAACGGTCAATGAAATGGTTCACTGGAACACCGTGGTGAATAGAACTTATGATTTGGTTGTTGGCATCCTTCCATCCCTGGGCAACCCGATATAATCAAGTGTAAAAAAGAGTGTACGTGATGTTAGCACCGCAGCACCGTATCACCGCATCACCGCGGCCACGGGGCTAGCACCGAATCAACGGAAATTGGCCAAAGCTTATTTATAAGTGATGAAATGCTTTGTTTCATTGTTATAACTGTATATATACTTATAAAATTCATGTGCAAGGCTAGGCGACTTTCGAACATAAAGTCTGCTACTATTAGTTCGTTTGTACCACTTGTATTCGTGCTATGGAGAATTAACTTGACACTGTAATGGGACCACGGCCACCAATACCACAGTGTAGCCTAGGCCATGCCCTACCTTTGGTTATAGGTCAACATAGTGTTTTAAATGTTTGCATTTGTATATATATATACTAGAAATCTTTTTTATTGTGAGAGCTGTTGATGTTGTTGATGTTGTTGATGTTGTTATTGTTGTTGTTTTTGTTATAGTTGTTGTTGGTGGTGGTGGTGTTGATGGTGGTGATGGTGTAGGTGGTGGTGTTGTTGTTGGCATATAACCATTATTGTTTTTTTAATTAAAAAACATTTTCGACAACAACAAGTTCAATTGAGTTTTTCACCAAGAACTTATTTTAAACTTCCATTTGATACTTTAGATTCATTTTGTGGTTTCGAGGAATAAAATCAAAATGATTTAACCTCAATATCAACTTTAAATAACTCCTATTAAGGTGTCTCACTCATAGCGGCCAGCAATAAGAACTAAATGTTTGTTTTATTTTCGAAAAGCATCTCTATTCTTACTATATACTTCATATATGCAAATTTCAAAACTTTGCTCGTAAGATTCTAAAGAAAATGCCATTTTTTCATAGCAATCTGTCTTAAAAAAACATGAGCGCCCTTATGTAAACTGATTTTGTCTGTTACTATGAGAACTAATAAGTGAACACATTAGTAATTAGTATGAATAAACAAAGTAAAACGACATCGCTACGGTAGGAATACCTGAAATGGAAGCGCAATGCACTTTTTATTGCGAAATAAAGTTAGGCGAATCATAAGGAGTATTAAAACTATGATACTGACAGCTGGAAATTTCAGCAAATATTAATATTTGCTCAAATATCGTCTTTGAAGACAGCAATTTTCAATAGCGTTGTTAACGGCTTTCAGTGTTTTCGTTGTTGTGTGATTGGTGGATTGAAATTATCACGTGATATTTTCAGTGTATTGTTAAAAGGTCAAAATATAGATCATTGTTGTATAACTTCTTGTGTCCTAGTGGTTTAGGCGTCAGTTTTCTTTCCTTTTCTTGACTTTAAGGGTTTTCACCTACTAAAAGAAAAATACCTGTTTTTATAATTAAATTGTGTTTTATGCAATGTCGATATCATAAAGTAAAATAATGATGAAGTAAGTGTTTTCAGATGCATTACAGGGAAAACATATTTGGCCCCAAAACATGAGCGACCCCTTAATATCACCCACAAGCAACATAGAGTTTAACTAAAACCAATATTTTATCAACAATGGCTGCTAAACAAGAGGCAACACTAATGAAAATGAATTGTGAAATCTGCATACAGATCAAAATTGCAAACATAAAGAAATGAACCATATATTATGATATATATAATAATCCGGATGTTTAATGTGTAAAACGGTTGCACCTAAACTGTTGTGCGTAATCATGTTCGACCAAGCATGTGCAAACGAAACAGAAGATGATCTGCGGTTTTGCGGTTGTATTTTTAAACGTTTTTTTTTTAAATTATACATATAAGAACAAACCGATCAACGATTCAAACACTTTTGTAAAATTTATCAAACAGTGTTGAAATCAAGCCGTTGAAAATGAATTCCGTCATTCTCGTTTCACTGATTGCTCTTCTGTCTGTCGAGTACAGTTTTGCCGACCGGAAACGGTAAGTATTTAGATTTTGACTAATTGCCTTATTTTATCAACAAACCTCTCGTGCGATATCATTTTTTTAAATTTATATTTTTTAGAATTATTTGGGTGATTTTGGAACCAATATTTTAGATATGAACACCAGACAAAGGTTTTTTGAATTTCCAAGATAAACTTTTAATTGCATTTGTGAACTTTCAGAGCCGGAACTCTTCGGCCATTTTTATCGAAAACAACCTCGGATGTATGCCGATATATCAGTTGAAGTAGTTCGTATTTTTTTTAATTATATACTTAATTAAATGTGGTGTTTTAGAGTTGTAGTTATTTATCTAAGTTTATATTGATTGCCAGTGTATTATTGCAAACATAATTAAGATTCCAAAAAGTTAAGTCATAAAGTTTTAACTGCTTAATAAAATTACTACGCGATCAACATCCGGCGGACTTAAACGTACCACTTTTTTTGAGTATGTAAACCGTCCAAATACATCCGAGGTTGTTTTCGATAAAAATGGCCGAGGAGCTTCGAATGAGCTTTTCATTGTTTCCATCTTACAATATGTTATCATGCACATATCATTTACAAAACACAATCAGAACCAATGAAATATTACATTATAGTCAACAGTCAAATAACATGACAAGTTATTGCAAAATTTAAACACACAGTTGACCATCAAGCAGATGAGTTATGCCGGGTATCTTTTCTAAAATTAGATCTGGGCTGGTTTTCAATATTGTTCTTAACTGGATCTAAGAACGATGAAGCTAATCGGATTACTTGTTATTAATAACTGACCAATAGAATGAAATAAGTCAATGATGTATGACCATAAGATTTACTTAAGTTGTATATTGAATACCACCCTTGGTTTTGTTACATAAGAGCTTCTTCTTATGACTCGGTTAATTAGATAAGCATTTGAAGTATACCTAACTTGAAATACCTGCTCAGTTAATTGCAATATTAAATACCACCAACATTTTAAAACATGTATAACATTTCAATAACTTGGCAACAATGAAAATACCGTCCTAGTTTGTGACCGATATCCGCCATCTTTAAACGCCTACAAACTCGCTTGTGTTCGAGGTAGCCTTAAGAGGAAGTTAACATTAGAACGCCTCGGTTATTTTCTATCAAAAACAACCTCGGATAAGGTTCAAATTACACCGGTTCAGACATTCTACTCATTGTTACATGCCTTATATGTTTTACTACACATATGACAGTGAATCAAACCATGGTCACATCAGACCATTGGCTGCTTTCCATATTTATAGGTTTTGAAACGGAATTGTTTGTGATTTTAAAAAGAGGCTGAACTTGCTGGATCTACTTGTTTTACATTTTTCCGCATTTTGGTTTTAACCCCTACACCGAGTGTTGTAACTTGATCGAAAACACAGTGGTAACGTTCAACCAATTGTATTTATCTTAATAATATTAGAAACGTTACTGGTTTGGGATTTTGAATCACTGGAAATCAGTTTTTAGCGTGCAAATAAGTCAATTGCTCATAGATTACATAGGAAATTTATTAAGTTGTCTCTTAAGTAGATGGACGGTTTATAATGTCAGAATTCAGTTTAGCAGCTAAGCGTAAAGACTTTATTGTTATGGATCCTAATTGTTATGCAATAATGAACTTCATTTAAATTCAAATTACACGCTACAACACTGCACTACAATAAAATATTTACATTAACACTTCATTCCTTAACGATGGTTGTTGTTTATCAATTTCACCTTAATCGCGTGCGTTTGTACTAATGGGCGGGGCATATTAACTATGGAACTATTTTTTTTCAATGGAACGTATTAAAATTATTGGCGACATGCAAAACTGTAATCTGTAGTAAAAAGTTAAAAAACAATAAGCAACGATAATTTGATTGATTTTAATGTAGATGATTTCATGATGGATGGAACAGTTGAAAAAATATTAAATGACATTGATGACGTTTTATTTCCGAATTGGTATTGACGTTTGGTAAAAAAAAAACATCTGACAAAACATGAAATCGAGATATGGAACAATAACATCTTGGAGTGCACCCAGCAACGTCCAGAAGAAATGAATGATCACGTAACCACACCCACGGCGACTGTCGTTTCATCCAAATTGAACGTTAACTTCCAAAGAAATGACAATGCATTTGCTGATTTGTCCAACACCGCATTCCAACATGATTCATACACCAACTGATTCCTGAACATAGCGCACAAGTAAATTGACTGGAATTTCTCTCCAATTTGAAAACTCGTGACTTAACAAACGCTAGTATCGCGTATTATTGCGAGATATAATGAGAACTTAGTAGGTGGCGATATTTTTGCTGTTTTCTTGTTATTGTTAATTTTTCATAGCTCAAAATATATTTTGTTCTACTTGTAATACAGTTATAACGTATTTATAATATCCTTGACATTGAAAAGATAAACATATAAATAAGGAACTATTTTATCTGTGCATTCATAGTTGTATAAAATTAAGTTACGATAGCTCTCCTAATTTACCCAACGTTGAGAACAACGTGAGAAAGAAAAAAGAGAAAATGCTCTTGAATAATCTATCAATTTTATCAGAAATGCAGATTTAAATAAATGTAAATATAAGTATTAACATTCGACATGTTGCATTTTATTGGGGTATGGTATACAATGGCGCAGTTTAAAGTGCTGTTAGAGTCTTTCGGACTCCACCCATTTTGAACAGCCCCATTGCATACCATACCCCAATAAAATGCAAAATATCGAATTTTTATACTTATATTTAATAGTATTACTACTTTACCTAATATTCCGGCATACACCCAAGTTTGTTTTCGTTGGAATATGGCCGAAGTGTTCTGATTGCAATTATTATAATGTGTTGAAAAAGCTGACTTACTGCTTATGCACAATAAATAGCCCTGACAATACCAACCAGCTACATTCAGATGCCTACTATGTAGGATGTTCATTATTGTGCAAACAGTTCATGGCCCAAGCCCCTAGTCAATCTGTGGTTTCAGCTATATCAGATATGGCTGGAAATGTGAGCATTACCATTGCAAATTGTCATGTTCAGAAATAAACATATTGTAAAAAGCGGACTTATGATCCATCTACAAAATAGCGGGCTCTTGTCATTAAAGTGATATTTAGGTATTACCAAAAAAAAAAAATAATAATAATTTAAATTCCATATAAGATATAAATATTAACACAATAATTGCATAGAAACATTTGTTAATGGTGTGCAAAGCATTGCAAGTTTACAATTTCCATGAACTTTATTGAGTATTCACTTCTAATGCATTTTATAATACCCGTCTGCACACCTGTATATAACTCTCTTTTTCAGTTGTTTTTGTCAAGCTCGTGATGATGCCACGGGGACGGTTCTGAAGGACTTCGGCACAATCGACACCCATCGCCACTGGTTGAGCGTTGGATGCCGTCGGTTGGGCAACTGCGCCGACAAATGCGACGCCAAAACCAAAGAGTGGCTGTGCGAGCAAGAGGCTGAGTGCGAGCGTCTGTCTAAAGGGAAGAAGGTGGTACCATACTATAAAGCCAGCGTTTGCTCCGAGGGGAACGGCTCCAACAGGCGGACGTGCGGCTGTGATGCTAACCACTGCCTTTCAAAGTGTGCAGCCGCCGGTGACAACTTCACCCAGTGCTTCCTTGGATGTGTCAGCTTTTAGAATTGCCAAAAAGAAGACCAGGCAGTATCAACACTTTTCATATACACAAACATTCCACTAGATGATTTAATAAATATACATACTGCTACTAGTGTTCTTTTTAGATGGTGAAAGAAAACTAATACACTGCATCAATCGGTTTTGTATTATAGCTGGCATTCGCATATATGTTTAACAGAATTCGTAGCTGTCAACACATTTTTTTTCCTAAACCGTAAAATTGACACTCTTATTCGAAATCAATACACACACATGTATAACAAACATAAATTTTTAGTGATAAACCTTTTACTACTTACTAAATAGTAAATAAGTAAATAATGCATTTTGTATTAATATGGGAAAAATTATTTGCTGATAACAAGATTGTAACACAAAAATATTAAATGACTGGTGAGTGCTAAAACATTTACTGTGATCTATTATCGTCTCATAAGGTGGAAATACCGTGTTTTCTGCATCTTTCTTTCAAATTAACCTCGGTATCCTTCATAAGACCTATTGCTTTCGACATTTATTCACCTTTTTGGTATATTTAAACAATTGTATTAATTGTGGTAAATCTTATTTTGGAGTAAGAGTGCATCTTTAATCATGGGGGCGATTCTTTCGACATCATTGGTAACAGCTTTGTTGTTGTTGATAAAATCTCCTAATTTTGACGGCAATCGACTTCTTTCATGGGATGCATTTTATGTGTGGCTGGTTGTTTCATATGTAATTTAGTTAAGTTGAAACTTATTCATTTTACAACGATTGTAAAAGTAATAACAAAATTATATTTATCACGCTCGTTGGCATGATAATACGCCAGAGGGTGGACAAGTGTTGTTTGTGTGGACCGGAGCACCTGGAGAAACCCAACTTGTACAGCTTGGTGTCTACAATCCAAACTCACTTTCGCAAAGAATCGAACCCGGGACGCCTTGGTGGGAAGCGAGTGCGCTAACCACTGCGCTAACAGAACCACCCTATTGAATAAGGTTTCAGCAACCATTTGAAAGTATACTCAAGTCAAATTCAAGACAGCGTATGGACTTAAATTGGTATTTGTGTCGATTAAAGAAATAACAACAAACGACAATGGGGACTTCATCATTATTTAGACAGTACACATAGAACAATATAAATTGTTAAATTCTTATAAGTGAATTTCACTTTATAAATTAATTTCGGATATTGAAACTAGTGTTATTTATCAATGTTACTGTTGTTAATGTTACGTCAATATGTTAAGTGTGGAATACTGTCCCATCTCCGGCAATGGAACTACACATAAGCATATTCTTGCTAGCAGAAGTTCAACAAATCGATTCATTTAATGGATCTTCTTATAAATAAGTTTACCAGCACAGTAACGATTATGGTATTAAAAATGTGGAGGTACGCCAAACGATTAGTTCTGTTCCCATAGCTGTTGTTTAAGTCGTTCCAGCATGATGACCATATGGCCTCTTTTTATATAGAGAGGATCTTTTACTGAAACAAACAACTAATCTTTGGTATTGTGTAAATATATCAATCGTCGCAACGGATGATGTTTGTATTATGCTTGCTTAATATTTCACCTCAAAACTAGATACAATCAATGAAACTTTGAAACGTTTATGTTTTTCGTCTTTCAAACAAGCCCCGCCTTAATTATCAATATTATATAACATACTAATAATTGCATATGATGCCCTAGCATAAATACTGTTTTGTGTGCTTAATGTTGTTGTTGTTGTTGCTGATGCTGCTACTTTTGTTGTTGTTGTTGTCGGTATTTTCGGTATTGTCGTTGTTGTATAAAAGCTTTCGGGTTTTTTTACCAGTGAATGAACACTTCGGTAAACTTAAACCAAACCATTTTAATACAATCAGCTGCTGTTGTCCCTGCATTTTCTGTAATAAATATATAAACGCCATAGGTTGGCGAACAAAAGATTTTGCATTGAAGCCATCAGTATTACATGTGCATGTATAGGCATAACAATTTTTGTAAGATAGAATATCTTCATGATATATATATTTGGGATGGAGAGAATGTTCACTTTTGTAGAAAATAAATGTCCTTTTGCATGCAAAGCCTACTCATTATGAGTTGATCTGGTATGCAATATCTGTCTTAAGTTAATCTTTTGGTCATACATCATTGACTTCACTCACTCTATTGGTCAGTTATGAATAACAAGTAATCCGATTGGCTACATCGTTCTGAGATCAAATGAAGACCAACAGTGAATACCAGCCCTGGTTCCATGCCGTTGCTAAACGGTAATATATGTCCAGAACGGTCTCCAGTCATACGCCCGAGACTAGTTTGTATTTAAGAGTCCGTAGATATACAAATAGCATACTCCAGGCAACACAACATATGCAAGCCCTGGTCTCCTTGGAAGTTTATTTGAACAAACATGACTCCATGTCAAGTTGAACTTGACTGTTTATAAGAGTTTTGAGTTACTAAAATGTGATAGATTCACGAGACAAACACAAAATTGTAAAACTAAATATGAAGATATATCAGGAAGATATTTTAACTTATATTACGATATGCGTGTACAAGCACAAGATATACATATATTAAATCTATTGTTCGCCATAAATGTATTTCCAATCATTCTCGGGCATATAACTTTACTGAGATGTTATAAGTTCCTACAATTGAGTAATATATCAACTGTAAAAACTAGGGAAATCACAATATTTAGGTAATCAAACACTTAACGGAATTCAGTTTAACTACACAAAAACAACCAATCTATAAAATAAACGTACTTAATTGGCTTGAACACTAAAAATAGTGTACTAGGATTCAGGATTCCCTTGTATCTGTATTATAAACCTGTGCTTTCTTCATTGAAATTAGACTTATTCAAGAATTTAAAAAGAAACCCCGTTTACAATGACTATCTTTACCAGTATTTCCTATTTTGCATTATTTTAAGACTAAAGAGGCAAAGCAAATCGCTTCAGTTTGATGTATTGACAAGTATACATTGTATTCTAATAAGCATAATTAATTCACACTGTCCCGACACCCGAACTGTCAAATTGACCATAAAGCTGTTGTTTGACAAACGCTAGACAAATATTTCAATAATTTACCATCTTCAAATGAGTTACTGTCAATTAGCGTGTGACAGGCTTTGGAGAGGTAGGATAAAAGCAAGGGCTACCGTGGAAATGTATCTTGTACCGACTGGACGTGACAATGAATGGTAAGAGGAATTTTCTTGCTTGATTTTAGGACTTATGTGTTTTATGTTTGTGTTTTTGTCAATCTAGTTGTATATATATATGCTTGAGATCGATTTCAATTATGATATTGCAAAAGTTCTTCTTTAACATAGCAAAACATTTATTCAGCATTAAATGTTATAACATTTATTGCCAAAATGCAAAACATATGAAATGATAATAATAATAATTATTATTATTATTATTATTTTTATTATTATTATTATTATTATTATTATTATTATTATTATTATTATTATTTTATTCACGAAACAAATCATCTACCTGTTTGATAAGTATTTGTCAGAGAATCATGCTTTGAACTGAAATTACGATGGTAGAAACAGACACTATTCATGTTGTTACCGATTGCCGAATGTTTATCTTACTTAACTTATAACTTTATAAGATTTTAAAGTAAATCTAATCGAGGTCGTCATTGAACTATGGTGAAACAAATATATCTTCACTTGACCGGCTGATATAGATAACGTAGTTCATGTCTTTTTTTATAAAATGTCGAATTGTTGGCGACAAATACTTTCCTAAATTTAATATAATAAAAAAAGCAATACAAGTATATACATTTGATGTTTGCAAAATTGATCATTTTACGTCCCATTTCAGGTATACTAAGGAACAAAAGCACGAAGTGCAAAAGCTTAACCTATATCATGTTTTTTAGTTCTCCATTAGGCATTATAGCTATCAACAAGCAAAAACCTTTTGTACATAACGATACCAAAGTTGTATGGGGTCGCCATCGATCAAAATTGAACATTTCAGTATCACCTGTGGCTTGCTTAAATGTCAAGCTTAATATATGTATATCGGATACTTTGGTACATGAGCTGGGCTCACTCCGCCTTTTCTTAATCATTAAGATTTCAATGTAACATATATATTCTATTTATAGCAAGCATGAACTCAATATGTCCTAAGAAAGCTTTTTATCAAAGGCAAACAATATATGTTCTGTTTCAGGTTATTTGAAGTCCGCAGTTGTTGCCCTTTGCTTCCTGGCGCTGTGTGCCTTTGCAAACGCCGATGACAGCCGTGGTAGAAGATCACAACAAGGGTATCTTCAGAAGTATCCACACGACCTTGGAACAAGTTACCGCATACTTGGTATTGGCAAAATGCCTTCCGGCTCTGGTAGTTATGGACACGGATCCGCTGGCTACGGTAAACAGGGATTTGGCGGCTACGGACAAGGTTCAATGAGCTACGGCATCGGTAAACAGGGATTTGGCGGCTACGGACAAGGGTCAATGAGCTACGGCATCGGTAAACAGGGATTTGGCAGCTACGGACAAGGTTCAACGAGCTACGGCATCGGTAAACAGGGATTTGGCGGCTATGGACAAGGTTCAATGAGCTACGGCATCGGTAAACAGGGATTTGGCGGCTACGGACAAGGTTCAACGAGCTACGGCATCACTAAACGGGGATTTGGCGGCTACGGACAAGGGTCAATGAGCTACGGCATCGGTAAACAGGGATTTGGCGGCTACGGACAAGGTTCAATGAGCTACGGCCTCGGTAAACAGGGATTTGGCAGCTACGGACAAGGGTCAAAGAGCTACGGCCATGGTGGACAGAGCTATGGCGGCTACGGACAAGGTTCAATGAGCTACGGCCATGGTGGACAGGGCTATGGCGGCTACGGTCAAAGTTCAATGAGCTACGGCATCGGTAAACAGGGATTTGGCGGCTACGGTCAAGGTTCATTGAGCTACGGCATCGGTAAACAGATGTACTGACCGATCGGAGCTCTGGGCTTACTAAGTGATTTGTAAGTATTCCACGCCACCAAAGTTTATGTACATGATACCGAACAACTGATTGCCTCATGTTTCCCGGCATACCATATTCTTAGTCCTTATTGTTAAGGTAGCCCTGGTTACTGTTTCTAATTATCTTTTCTCCATTTTAAGCCAGAAAGAAATTATATATATTTACCAAAATTTATTACAACTTGGGTGAATATTTTACGAAGCACAGTAAAAAAAAGAGATTTAGGTCTTCTTACATTTGGGAATGCATGAAACCTGAAACATGCTGAACTCTTAAAAGATACCCGCACCAATATCAGTTACTTTAGTATATGGTTTATACAGTTTATACACACGCAACTTACATAGAAAGTTGTACTAGCAGTTACAACTTTCGGTACTTTTATCTTTGCTTTCTCTTCCAAACGTGATATAATGTAGACTGAATTTAAAACTTTTAGGTGGGAAAGAAGTACATCAATTTACTGGAATAAATTTGTTTGTATTTCAGATAAAAGCTTGCAGAGAAGTTCTGGCAGGGATGTTGTCATCGATATATTTATTTAATTTATTATGTTTTATAAATAAATATTTTTGGTAATAAAATTATCATCACACACGTGTTTCTCATTTTGAACATGAACGCAATATACATGCAATGCTAAGATGAACAATGATATTGTATAGTGACTTGGAAGATTTAATGCTTGGCTATCAGATAGTTTTCGTATTATACTTACATTTCCATTCGAGATAAGTTCGATGAAGTTTGAAATGTTGATTGCGCCAGTTGTAGCGCTTGATATATAATATTCGTTAATCATGATAAAAGAGAAAATGGAATTCGTCATCGACTGTATTGGAAGGTCGATCCGATAAATAACGAAAGCCCGTGTTTCATAATTTCAGTTAAGACTTGTTCTGGGCCATCTAAACGACCGGTCGTTAATTGTTGCTTGTGTTGACTTAACTATCTGTTTGTTTGGTGTTTATCGATCAAAACACCACAGACGTCTAACGTTTACTTCAAGAGAGTCTCTATAAACCTTGTTAAGTGGAGTAATAACGTGGCATATGGACGACGACTAAGTGGAGTAATAACGTGACATATGGACGACGACTAAGTGGAGTAATAACGTGGCATATGGACGACGACTAAGTGGAGTAATAACGTGGCATATGGACGTTGAGTGGAGTAATAGCGTGGCATATGGACGACGACTAAGTGGAGTAATAACGTGGCATATAAACGACGACTAAGTGGAGTAATAACGTGGAATATGGACGTTGAGTGGAGTAATAACGTGGCATATGGACGACGACTAAGTGGAGTAATAACGTGGCATATAAACGACGACTAAGTGGAGTAATAACGTGGCATATGGACGACGACTAAGTGGAGTAATAACGTGGCATATGGACGACGACTAAGTGGAGTAATAACGAGGCATATGGATGACGACTAAGTGGAGTAATAACGTGGCATATGGACGACGACTAAGTGGAGTAATAACGAGGCATATGGACGACGACTAAGTGGAGTAATAACGTGACATATGGACGACGACTAAGTGGAGTAATAACGAGGCATATGGACGACGACTAAGTGGAGTAATAACGTGGCATATGGACGACGACTGAGTGGAGTAATAACGTGGCATATGGACGACGACTAAGTGGAGTAATAACGAGGCATATGGATGACGACTAAGTGGAGTAATAACGTGGCAAATGGACAACGACTAAGTGGAGTAATAACGTGGCATATGGACGACGACTGAGTGGAGTAATAACGTGGCATATGGACGACGACTAAGTGGAGTAATAACGTGGCATATGGACGACGACTAAGTGGAGTAATAACGTGGCATATGGACGACGACTAAGTGGAGTAATAACGTGGCATATGAACGACGACTAAGAGGAGTAATAACGTGGCATATGGACGACGACTCAGTGGAGTAATAACGTGGCATATGGACGACGACTCAGTGGAGTAATAACGTGGCATATGGATGACGACTAAGTGGAGTAATAACGTGGCATATGGACGTTGAGTGGAGTAATAACGAGGCATATGGATGACGACTAAGTGGAGTAATAACGAGGCATATGGACGACGACTAAGTGGAGTAATAACGTGGCATATGGACGACGACTAAGTGGAGTAATAACGTGGCATATGGACGTTGAGTGGAGTAATAACGTGGCATATGGACGATGACTAAGTGGAGTAATAACGTGACATATGGACGTTGAGTGGAGTAATAACGTGGCATATGGACGTTGATTGGAGTAATAACGTGGCATATGGACGACGACTAAGTGGAGTAATAACGTGGCATATGGACGACGACTAAGTGGAGTAATAACGTGGCATATGGACGACGACTAAGTGGAGTAATAACGTGGCATATGGACGACGACTAAGTGGAGTAATAACGTGGCATATGGACGACGACTAAGTGGAGTAATAACGTGGCATATGGACGTTGAGTGGAGTAATAACGTGACATATGGACGACGACTAAGTGGAGTAATAACGTGGCATATGGACGTTGAGTGGAGTAATAACGTGGCATATGGACGACGACTAAGTGGAGTAATAACGTGGCATATGAACGTTGAATGGAGTAATAACGTAGCATATGGACGACGACTAAGTGGAGTAATATCGTGACATATGGACGTTGAGTGGAGTAATAACGTGGCATATGGACGACGACTAAGTGGAGTAATAACGTGGCATATGGACGTTGAGTGGAGTAATAACGTGGCATATGGACGACGACTAAGTGGAGTAATAACGTGGCATATGGACGTCGACAACTATGTCATAATGAACATCACTATCAAAATATACAAACAACAGTCTGATTATCAAATTAAAGACCACGTGGTGTGTGTATTAAACCACCATCCTTTACTTGGAATTAATATATCTGACAAAATACTGTACACTTTCATAGAAAGCATCACCTATAAGCATCAAATATTTCTGATTCATCAAACGACATCTTCAACACACAGCTTTACAAACACTAACTGACCCAAGCTTGTAAACAGTTCCACATGAGGAGTACTCAACAACAACAAAACAAGTTAAACAAACCGAACAAGCTCAAAGAAATGCAGGAAGGATCATCCTGAATAAATCCTTCAGTTAAAAGAAAACCATACGTGTAAGTGAAATGAAGAAGTAACCATTCTGGTCAACATTAATGCAGCCCCTCACCTGAATGCACAAAGCCGTGCATAACCTCTTAGCTGTACCGATATTCTACAATCACACACGCTCTCATAGATACCCAGACTCTATCAGGTTCATCCCGTTCCACCCCTTGATATTGAACCTAAAATCTAAATTAAAAAAATCCACTGCAAAGTTAATGACTTTTACAGTCGTGTGCTCCGACTCTTTAGCAGTCTAGCCAGCATTAACAAGGACTATGCTCCGTTGTTCATAGTGTCAAATTTAGCAAGAAATGTATTTTTTTTTCACTTTTTGGGGACCTTATTTCCTGGTTTAGACAACTTTCACCTACTTTTGTTACAATACAATCGAGTCATCCGCACACCTACGACAGCGAAAAATTTGAATGCGAAAACATATGTTTGCAGTATATATGCAGAACTGCAGCATTTAATGCTTAAAATGCTACTTATATCCAGGCTAAGCTGAAATAACACCAAAAACACAAGTTGACAACATTTCATAAGATAACGGGTAACGCGAATGCCTTATCAAAATATATTTACAAATAGGGTGCATTTTGAAATAAGAAAACAATGTATTTGACATTTTATGCAACAATTATTATAAAATTATGAACAAGCAATTATATTAGAAATGATTTGTGTTGTATTGTGTTCTACCTTATTTGCCTGTATATCGTAAATAAATCAAAATATCTTTGCGCAAAAATAGTTTGATTTTGTTGTTGTTTATTTTGTTATATTGTTGTTGTTTTTTTCTTTTCTTTTTTTTTTTGGGGGGGGGGGTAAAAACATAAAAAAAAACATTGTAATGCATGTGAACATTTTTGTTTAACAGATAAAATAACGGCCTATTATGCTTTATAATTTGGTTGAAAATAATAATAATAATCTGAAACTATGTTGTTTTTTCACTTTCAAAACCTAATGACTTACTATATCACAACTGTTTTATTATTTAAATTGACATATTATTCACATTTTGGATTCAAATGTGAAACAGTAAACGAAAATGTGGGTTGCTATATTTGTTTGTTGATCAAGAAGATGTTAATATTTTGAGTTTATCAAAAAAATGACATAAAATGTTATAATCTTTCATTAAAATCTCCATTTATGTCAGCATCATGAAGACATTTTTCATATTCTTTCCTAAATTATATGCAAAATATCGAATATAAATGTTTTTCAAATTGACACTTTCATTTTTGGTCTATATAATTTCTTTTTTCGTCTGATGATGTTTCTTTGAACGAAAAAAGTGGACATAACATATACTCATTATTTTTGTACTGGCAGTCACAGATGATGCATGTTACGGATGAATATTAATTAACATTTTGGGGGCATTTTTTTATAAAATAACGTATTGAAAAAATGTCATAATCCGAAGTCAAAATCTCAAATAATGCCAAAATGATTTAGTATTTCAAAAGTGTGTGTGCATTTAGACAAAACTATATGAAGCATTAAAAGTTTGGAATAGAGGAGTTTGTTTGTTCACTTTAATTAAGTTCGAATTATAGTATCATGGAGCACTATTGACATGCCGTATCCTCGTTATTTGACATTATATATATTAAAGATGAGATAGGAAAACAGTATATGAAACTAAATGTTTCAGTAAGGAATTCATTATATTAGGGTTGGTTTTATGAAATGTTCAATCACTTTATACTAGGTTAGAAATTATCAATATATGCCTTTGAAAATGCATTTAAAATTGGTATATTGAGTGTAAAATATTTTGCGCAGACCAGCATGAGCATGCACTGCATACATTTATCAGTTATTATTGTAAGAAAAAAATCATTATATACATAATTCATTTCTTATATGTCTTACCAGTATGCAAATAATTAAAATTAAAAAAATCACCTGCCACCTATGGTTATGCATGTATAATCTTAATGAGAATCATATTGCAAAAAAATCAAAGGCTATAAACAAAATACTACGCACAAGTATAAAATGATTTATATGTTAAGGTAATTACACATTGAACGGCATTCATTATAACATTTAGCTTTCAAGTAAAATATTTTATGAAAATGACAGAACAAAACAGAACAGAGCATTTGTTGTTATCTTGAAACTATACAGTTCATCGTTATTACAATATCATAAACGCATGGCATGGTAATAATTGTTAAATGATTGTTATTATGAAAATTACATTATAAGTATGACTTTTTTGTTTTAAAAAATATATTAAAACGAGTTACTTAGTTAAAACATGAAAATCAGTTGTATATGAAGTTTTCTTTCATTAATAGTCATGTGATATGTACATTTCGTAGTGACGTTGTGCGCACTATTTTGGATTTATGGCATATTTGTTATTGTGATAAATGCGTCTTTATATTATAAACAGGAGTTTAAAAATGTCAAACAGGTTGAGAGAAGTCATTTGGTAAACATACATTTCGATAGGTTAACATTACTCAAAAAAACTGTGACATTAAACTTACAGGTTTTTTGTGGTTAAATTTAGATAAATAAATAAATAAATCGTCTTACTATTATTTCTATTCTGGAGCAGTTACATTTAGTTCTAATATTATTTTGAAAATATATCTGGGTTTTATTATTAATTTAAAATATTTAAATTTACTTAAAGTGCTTCTGAAGTACGGGCTCTGATCTGCTAACTTTCCTCTCAATACAGTACATTTTGTTATAGCGTGTGAGTTCGGAAGGTACTTTGAACATGTATTTCTCCATTATAACAATGATGAGTTTCTTGATACCTTAGATAGTAATGTAGATGAGTTCATAGCATGTGAAGATCGAAGCCATGATCCTGATCTAACGAAGGAAGTACAATCAGCTGATGTAAAATTGGCGGTTAAGGATCTGAAACTACGCAAAGCACCTGGCCATGAGAGTATCACATCAGAACACTTAAAACATGGTGGCAACGTTTTATACAGATACATAGCTAAATTATTTACATTGATGATAAACTGTTATAATGTACCTGAAAGTTGCAAAATTGGAACTATAATCCCAATACACAAAAAAGGAACACCTAAAACAAATCCCAGTAGTTATAGGCCCACAACACTATTACCTTTTAAATACAAACTGTTTGAGCACCTGTTACACAAACTATTGACTCACTGGCGTTCTTTACATAATGTACAACTCCCAAATAAACAACAAAACGCCTACCAGAAACACCTCGGATCAATCACTGCTTCCTTATACCTACAAGAATCGATCTACGAAAGATTCGAACTTGGGTCCAACGTCTATGCTGCCTTACTTGACACTGCTGGAGCTTTTGACAATGTACCACACAGTGCAATAATCATTAGAATGAGAGAAATCGGGATAAAAGGGATGTTTCTACGCTGTAGAGTACAGTGCTTATAAAAGATACGTTTTGGTAAATGGGATAGCTTCGAACCAATTCGATGTAAAGCAAGGCATCCGACAAGGGGGAGTACTTTCCACGTGGAGTTATCTCCTCTTTATAGACGGTCTCCTGAACTAACTTGAAACTACCGGAAACGATCTTATCCTTAATAACAGTATTCATTGCGGTAATTCTACGCTTGCAGACGACTTGATACTGCTATGTGGAAACAATATATGAATAAAACTGAATAAAAGTAGATGGTTTTTAAAAGAATCATTGTCAAATATATCGAAATTCTCACTAAGTTGAAAATATTCACCAAGCTGCTTTATGAATACGGCCCCAGCACTCTTGTCATGTTGACGTCACTTGGTCGAAAGTAAAGGCCATGGTGACCTTTAGCCGAAAATCCGATTTCGTTCAATAACTGAAGAATACTTACAAGTATCCAGGTACCCAACACATGGTATGCTCGAGAACAGCATCTCCTTCGTATTAGTCATGTTTTAAAAACATTCGCGGCGCCTTTGACGCTATTCATTGCTTGTATATATTATAATCGTGAAATATTAAATTACAAATGAATGAACGTGTTATAATTATGTAAACGAAACAAAATGTGTTATGATGTGTGTGTTTTCTAAACCATCATCTCAACAACGGTATTATTCTAAACACTTCCATCATCTCAAACACGGTACGTATTATTCTAAACACTTCCATAACACGGTATTATTCAAAGAAAACATGGATAAGTTAATATATTAACAATACGTAGGTGGACATATGATAGGATATGTTTAACTTTAAATAAGAAACTATGGTAACAATAAATATAACCTTTATTTTCATCTTGAACCGAGCTTGCTGTTGATGCCATTTCAAACAAGAACCAACCATTTAGTAGCGTGAAGTATTTATTGGTATCCAGACATTTTTAAATTTACGGTGTCAAATGAAATGAATGTTTATTAATGAGATAAAAAGAAACTACTATTCACCTTGTGTCCGCAATTTTAAACATTTGCTTTCTTATTTGAAAAAAAAGACTTATTTATGAATTAAAATATTTGTTATAAGACTAAAGAGGTAAAAATAAAATAAAACAAACGTCGCTTCCACCAAACCCACTTCGACGTATTGACAAGTGGGTACACACATTCTATTCAAATTAGCGTAATTAATTCACACTGTCTGGACACCTCGATTGTCAAAATTGCAAAAGCTACTGTTTTGACAAACGCCAGACAAATATTTCCATAATTTACCCATTTTCAAATGAGTTACTGTCAATTAGCGTGTGACAGGCTTTGGAAAGGTAGGATAAAAGCAAGGGCTACCGTGGAAATGTATCTTGTACCGACTGGACGTGAAAATGAATGGTTAGAGGAATTTTCTTGCTTTTGTTTAAGCCTTGTGTTGTTTTAGTTATTTTCCATGCATATTGCTTATCTTTATATGCCGTCTGCTTGAGATCGATTTTAATTATGGCAATGTAAAAGTGTATTGTTTCAAAATATCTAGTTTATATTTATTACGTAGTTCATGGCGTTATCTTAAAGTTCTTAATACTGGTGCATGGGTATGTTTGTTTGAATCTGTTTACCTACCTGTTTTATATGTATTTATATGACAAATATGCTTTGATCTAAAATTATGTTTATTCAATTGACTCTGCTCACATTTCAAACGTTTATGATTAAGTTACCGTAGTTGATATCGTTGTAACCAATATTCAATTCATAAACTTATCATGTTTTAAAGTAAATTCGTTCGAGGTTGTTATTGAACTGAGGTAGTACAATTATATCTTCTCTTGACACATTTCTTGATGGTTCTTGACCGGTTAATATAAATAACGTAGTTCATGCCGTTTTTATATTATACCGAATTGAGGAATCCAGTTGACGAAGTTGGCGACAAGTTGTTTCCCAAAATTTTATCAATTAAATCGCAAAACAAATACATACATTTGCTCATATGTGTGTTAATATAAGACTACACTCCATCATTGTTCAATTACATTCGGAACTCCTCGGCCATTTTTCTCGAAAACCAGTTGTATATGGACGGTTTACATACTCAGAAATCGTTATGTTTAAGACCGCTGCAAGAAGATTGCGTAGTAATTTAATTTAGCAGTTAAACTGCATGACTCAACTCTTGGGAATCTTAATTATGATTGCAAAAATACTCTTCACTGGCAATGAATATTTACTTAGATCAATAAATACAAGCGAAAACACTACATTTAATTAATGATATAATTCAAAAATTTACGAACAACTTCTACTGATGTACCGGCATAAATCTGAGGTTGTTTTCGAGAAAAATGGCCGAGGAGCTCCGAATGTGTTCAATTAGTGTACACAAATGCTTGGTGGCAAGATTTACAGTACTCAACGTGTACAAGTATGTGAAATAGGGACGACTGATGACCATGTTGCTTTTAGTATTAATTTGGAAGAGTTTGGTGTGTAGAGAAAAAATATATAAAAATATACCAATATCAATATTAAAAACAAAGTGTTTTGGCCTTGAAAGTTTGCAAAGTAGATCATTTGACGTCAAATTTCAAATAGATTAATAAAGAAAAAAAAACAAAATGCATCAACTTGTATTGAACTCTCAGTTCTGTATTCGGCATATTAGTAATCATCAAGAAGTAACCTACATACATTGGGAGTCGCCATCAATCAAAATCTAACAGTATCGCCTATGGCTCGCTAAAATGACATGCTCAGTTAAAACACGATTATTCAAGTTTATGCACGAACAAATTATAGCATATATGATGTTGTGGATCAGGAAACAAGTAGTATAGCAACTTCCATAAATCCGTTTCCACCGTTTGATATAGTACAAACTCTCGATAACTTACATGAATTGGCCAATATCGATACAGTATAAATTACTTATGTTGTTAAGCAAAATATGATGTTCTAAAACAATTAACTATGAATCAAGCTTAAACAATATATAAGGTACATATTTTGTAAATTTAACTTTCAAGTTGTATTGCATGGCTTTGAAAAAATAGCATGGCTAGTTTGGACATTAAAACAAATTGATTGGTCTACAAATATTATTGGATAAATATTTACCAATGAAAACACATGTGGCTTGCTTTAACCAAATTAAAGAATAAACTAGTTTTATTTAACTGACTGGTGTTGCTTTTGACGACCAAAAATGACTTCAGCAGGGAATATGCGAGAAAGACGTTTTTAACTAAATCAAATACATTTCATATGTTTTCAATGTAAAAAAATGGAAATTTGAACATTATTTTATAATTAAGATACATTCTATAACAAAACATGTGACAGAATAAGTTAAAAACAACATGTATGTGATTTAAAAAGTGTTGTTCAAATAAGAAGCTGTTAGCTACCGTTGTCGGTTTTAATAATGATAACTATTGCAGACATTCATAGGATATAGCCAGCATGATCTCTATAGTTCACACTTTAGCTTCTCATCAAAGGCAAACAATATATGTTCTGTTTCAGGTTATTTGAAGTCCGCAGTTGTTGCCCTTGGCTTCCTGGCGCTGTGTGCCTTTGCAAACGCCGATGACAGCCGTGGTAGAAGATCACAACAAGGGTATCTTCAGAAGTATCCACACGACCTTGGAACAAGTTACCGCATACTTGGTATTGGCAAAATGCCTTCCGGCTCTGGTAGTTATGGACACGGATCCGCTGGCTACGGTAAACAGGGATTTGGCGGCTACGGACAAGGTTCAATGAGCTACGGCATCGGTAAACAGGGATTTGGCGGCTACGGACAAGGTTCAACGAGCTACGGCATCGGTAAACAGGGATTTGGCGGCTACGGACAAGGGTCAACGAGCTACGGCATTGGTAAACAGGGATTTGGCGGCTACGGACAAGGGTCAACGAGCTACGGCATCGGTAAACAGGGATTTGGCGGCTACGGACAAGGGTCAATGAGCTACGGCATCGGTAAACAGGGATTTGGCGGCTACGGACAAGGTTCAATGAGCTACGGCCTCGGTAAACAGGGATTTGGCGGCTACGGACAAGGTTCAATGAGCTACGGCCTCGGTAAACAGGGATTTGGCGGCCACGGACAAGGTTCAATGAGCTACGGCCTCGGTAAACAGGGATTTGGCGGCTACGGACAAGGTTCAATGAGCTACGGCCATGGTGGGCAGGGCTTTGGTGGCTACGGACAAGGTTCAATGAGCATCGGACACGGTAAACAGACGTACTGACCGATCGGAGCTGTGGGCTTACTGGGTGCTTTGTAAGTATTCCACGCCATCAACTTACATGTAGGGATATTACGAGCAATTCGAGGGGTGAATGCGAAAGTGACATTAAATAAAGAAGATAGAACCTTTTTGCTTTCACCCCTCGAAGTGTTTGTCTGATGTTTCTGATATGTTAATCTCAATTATAAGCCAGACTAAGATTATGCGTTTTTACCATAGTTTATCACAACTTAGGTGAATATTGGTACTAAGATAGAGCACAATAAAACACAGAGATTTAGGTCTTCCGACTTCTCGGATCGCATGAAACCTGGAACAAATATCTAAAACATGTTTACCTCAAAACAAATGTTTCAAAAGATACCCAAATATCTGTTATATGGTACATACAGTTTGTACACACAATTTATATAGTGAAGTTGTACAAGTTGTTACATCTTTCGGGATTTTTCTTTGTGGTCTCTGATGTAATGTCGACTTAATATACAACTCAGGTTGAAAAGAGGTTCTGCAATTAACAGCATTAAAATTCATAGTGTTTGTATTTCAGATTAAAAGCTTCCGGAGTAGCTCTGTAGTAGCTCTGGCAGGGATGTTGCTGTATTTGTCATCGACTTATTTATATAATTTATTATTTTTATAAACAAATCTTTTTGATAATAAAATTATCATCACACAAGTGTTTCTCATTTTCGATACATCAAAACAGTAAAAATTGAAAAAAAATAATGTTCCTTCGTCTCCTTTGGTTTAAAAGATGATGATGATGATGATGATGATGATGATGATGCACATGAAAAATGATTCTAAACATAAATGCAATATACATGCAATGCTACGATAACGATGGTATTATATAGAGACTTGGACTTGTTTAGGCTTGACTATACAATTTCAATATCCGCTTTAATATTAGTATACTTGTGTTTTTCAACACGATTGAACGGTAAACAAGATAGTTTTCGAATTATGTTTATATTTTTATTCGAGATAAGTTCGATGAAGTTATGCGCCAGTTGTAGCGCTTGATATACAATGTTCGTTTTAATAATCATGATAAAAGAGAAAATGGAATTCAGCATCGACTGTATTTGGAAAGTTTATCCGATAAATAACGAAAGCTGTGTTTCATAATTTTGTTTAAGATTTTTTGGGGCCATCTAAACGACCGTTCGTTAATTGTTGCTAATCTGTTTGTTTGGTGTGTATCGATCAAAACACCACAGACGTCTAACGTTTTTAACGTTTACTTTACGAGTCTCTATAAACCTCGTTGAGTGGAGAAATAACGTGGCATATGTCGACAACTATGTCATAATGAGCATCACTACCAAAATATACAAACAACAGTTTGATTACCGAATTAAAGACCACGTGATGTGAGTATTAAACCACCATATATATATATTAGAATAAATATATCTGACAAAATAGTGTACTCTTATATAGATAGCATCACCTCTAAAGCTTCAACATTTCTAATTCATCAAACGACATCTTCAGCATTCAAAGTAGTCAAAGACCGAGATTTTCAAACACTAACTGACCCAAGCTTGTAAACAGTTCCACATGAGGAGTACTCAACAAAAACAAAAAAACAAATTAAACAAACCGAACAAGTTAAAGAAATAAGTAAGTTTCGTGCTGAATAAACCCTAACGGTTACCAGAACCCGAAATGTGTAAGAGAACTGATCAAGTAACTAACCTGGCCAACATTAGAGCAGCCGAGATACCTAATGCACAAAGTCGTGTGTACTGATCTACTACCATCAAACACGTTCTCGTATCTAAGCAATAACGTTCAAAAATCAGCCTAATAAGTGTAACGGTCAAATGGCTTTAATGGCCCAAACGGAAATTGGCCAAAAATACATAAACCAATTCTGGAGTTGGCCTGACCTTTAGACGTTACCTCCTAGATACCCACATTCCATCCCGTTTTACTACCGAGTCAACGCCTTTCAACATTCGTGTTCTCCCATAACAGGAATCGCCTACGGGTCGAAACTTCTACCCATCTTTTAACGGGGCCAAACTCCTTTGTTTGAAAGTTTCAATAAATATATCTCATTCGGTTGATCAAAATTTCGACAACTTCCTCCTACTAATTTTGAAAATAAGTCGTCCGCACACGTATGACACTGCAAAATTGTATGGAAAGTTGAATGCGAAAACTTGAAATATGTGTAGAACTTCACCATTTATGGTTGCGACATATTACTGACGTAGATGATTACCCTTAATTTCTGCGATTAATATCTAGGTAATATTGGCGAAAGTTTTTCGGTAAGCTAAATATCATAATACTTAAAACAGGCTTGAATGTGCCCACGACTGTCACCTGTGACCTTTTCATTCTGAGCTACACTAACCGGCTCTCTAGTGATGTTTGCGATAGCCACAAAAAGATAACTGGTAAAACACCAATAGATAAAACATTACACAAATAAGTGTATGAACAAATAGATGTATGAACCTACAAAAGCAATCACCAATTATGTTGAGAAGTTCGACCTTATCAATGAACACTGATTTAAACTATATAGTTTATGCAAGAATTTAATTGTGCTGTTCATTTATCTAATATACCGACAGCAACGGCCGGAAATGCGCGTCAACACCTATAGTTTTGGAGCGTTGGATGACAAAAAATCGAAAATGCCTATTTTAGGTAATAGAAAGGCCGTAACTATCCCCTTTCTCTATGCAGCTGAAAACATCTTCATCATCTCAACAACACTCCCCCAAGGTTTCGAGACTCTGTCTAATACTTTTGGAGATTTGAACGACCCAATTTCGCATATAATACTCCACGACGGAATCACGGACGGACCAAGGGCATATCTAGACCCCCGCCCCCCCCCCCCCCCCCAATCAATGGAGGTATAAAAAAGGTACCAGGTAACAGTGGAGAGCACGATACTGATGCAAGAAAAGGCTATATCAGCTATACGGGAGGTAAAAATAATAAAGGGCCTTACCACAGACGTGAACAAGAAAAGGCCATTAGTTGAAAATGTATAGTAATGCGTTTTAGGATATATTTCCTCTATTATTTAACACTGGGTGAGTCAAATCCATATATGTTTTCATTTATTATTTTACTAGTTCCCTAGTTGGTTTGGGTTTTCCAGTTATATTTCGTCAATTTAGAGGTCAATCTCAGAATGAGGCTGCTGTCCTACGGAAAGACCTTCCGTTGGCGCAAAACGTTATTTGTCTAGGAATCCATCTGATTTCATATTGTTTACACATATAAAAGCAGCGGAATTGAAATTATTCGATTTTGTTGTTTGTTTATAATGTATTGTTTTTTTCTTCCTGAACTTTTAAAGGCACATTTAGGGAATATCGGGGTCTGCCGCGCGTACGGGCTACGACAAAGTAGGGATAAATTGCCCCGACTAATACTTAAGCGAATAATAAATGTAGTTAACTATATCTTCCAAAATAATTGTATTTCGGTAATCGAATATTCGATCGAAAGAATTATCGAATATTCGAATATCAATTTTGCCATTCGTTTGCATCCCTAGTTGAAAGCAATCAGGACAAAATTGAATCCGGATTGTATCCATGCTGTACAGTACTCATCCTTAAGTAAACAACAAACGAAGTGTTCCTCCATGGTAGTTTAATGTTGAAGCATTGAATTGCACAGGAATAGCTACTGTCTAATTTTCATTCATAGTGTTAACAATCTTCGTTACACACCAGTGTAAGTAACAAGGCAAATCATATATAATATAACGGTTAGTTCTACAAAGTCATTAGATTTTATACATACGATATATACTTTATCTAGGTATGTCAGTCAATTATTTTCCTTTTTTGATACGTATTTAAGACCTCGGGCTTATAAAAAAGGATTAAATTCATCAAAGCATATATTTTCGTTTCATAATTTGATAGATCTATCTTAGACTTTATAGAAATATTATTTTTAAGAATGACATCTTCTCACTAAATAATTAAATTATAAACTACAACTGTAATGAATTCTATCCAAAACACAACAATAAAACAATTTAAAGAAAGATTCTTGAATTAGTTCAATACTCAAATGAGAGCTCTAATAATACAGGAGCAAGTCCATACATAATAGCACTTCAATGGTGTTGATTTGATCACAATTAACAACAATATATATAACAAAAGGAAAATGCAAAACAACAGGTATACTCAATACAA
This sequence comes from Mya arenaria, assembly GCF_026914265.1. Taxonomy (NCBI): domain Eukaryota; kingdom Metazoa; phylum Mollusca; class Bivalvia; order Myida; family Myidae; genus Mya; species Mya arenaria. The sequence continues at coordinate 75,126,998 of NC_069126.1, forward strand.
TATAGGTAAGTTTATCTGGTGTTAAGTTCTGGCATTAAAATCACATGTATGTGTATGAATCAAAAAGGAACTTTATGGAGAGAAAAGTGTCACCAAAACATACATAAAACAACTATTTCAACATTTTTTTCCAGTCAAGTTTATAATCTCCGGAGTTAATTAATTAGTACGAACAGAGCAAATGTATGAAATTTTGTAGCTTTTTTCAAGTGCAAAATTTACCATGGAGGTCCGTTATTCCTTTTTTAAGAGTTCAGAGAACTTTTTGGAAAATATGCTAGAAGATTCATAGATAATCATGACCATATATATATATAATGTACAAATGTATAATGCCTTTTTATGTGGCGAAAGGATGATGAATGTTTTATTGCAGCAAATGTCGCAGTTCAGCGCTGTTTTATTTACACTTTTTGTTAAATAGCACAGTGTAAATAAAATGTTATTTAAAAGGATTTCAAGGCATGGTTGAACAAAATAAAGAAATTCAACAATTACATTTCATGTGAAATTATAGCATCCAAATTTTAAAGCGATGAAATGTTTATCCAGACTAGGTTCAAAACTGGTTGATTACTATTACATCCATGTGTATGCTATTGGTTGGCGGACAGTGCGTTTCTCTTTTATTTGTAGCAAAGAATAGTGAACGAATTCTTGATACAAGAACTTTCAGATGCATCTTCAACAGTAGTACAGAATTCCAGATTGTTTTAAATTAAAATGTAAATAATGCCTTGAAGTGGCTCCTACTATTTGGAGAAAAAATCTTAGTTCATATTAAATTGTAAACAAATACAACTACTTATAATTAAAGCATATTTTTTCAAAATGTTTCATTCAAAAAAGCTGAACAAGAGCATCATGGAGTAAATGCAATGGGCATTAGTTTTTTTTTATTCTGGTCAACCAAACAGCATCACTCAATAATTATTAATGCCAGAGTTGAAGGCCTTGCTCTACGAGTGCGTATTGTCTATGGTATTATGTGTAGTAAGTTGCATTTCAATACCTTGAACAAATTTTGAACCTTGGCCAGGTGATCTTTCTTGCAAGAAAACAACCAAGACACTAAGGCAATGACAATACCTCACCTTTTTTCTTTGGATGAGCTTAAAAAGGCTGATAAAACAGTGATACATGGATAATGATGATTGATCTGTTTGAAGTGATAGAGTTAGCCTATATACACATTATCATACTATTAATGATTATTTACAGAACTATTTACATGGAATATTTTAAGTCAATACAAAACAAGTTTTTGAAGTAATTTGTTAAAAGTTCTAATCAGTGATCACATAATTATGAATTGTAATGAAACTTGGAAAATGTTCCTTACATCTGAATAAAGATCTATAAAAGATATCAAAATGCTAGTACAAACAAAAACAAGTGCTTTGTAACAAAAACGATCATTTAACAATTGCAATGCCAACATCCTGATCAACTCAAAAACCAGTATTGCAATTAATTTCACTATTAAAATGATAAAGTAATCTTGGTATTTCTGCGTAATCAATAACATGATTTTGTTCAAAACACAAAGAATAAAGTTCATGCAAGTAGGTTTCATGATTAAATGAGAATCATTATCACCTGCAATATATAATGATCTTATACAACAATGTGATAGCATATCATCTTATCATCTTCAAAAATGCACTTTATACATCTCAAAACATCGATACAAAAATCAAAACCTGGTGATGACCATACATTTCTTAAGACTTTTTGCCCTACATAGAATTTACTTAACTGATTATGGAACACAATCTCCATCTTTCACACCTAATTTGTGCTGTCAACTAATATTACAACATCAACTAACAAAGACATGGGTAGTCTGATCTCTCCTCGCCTCTTTGCATACAGTCTTCACTATCACATCTTTCTGGACCATCTTTAAATCAATCACAGGACCTTTTATCATGAATCTGAGTCATCTCCAATCCTAACCCTTACACAAGTTTTCTCCCTTTACTTTAGCATCACTTCATTGACCAGATTTTCATTTCCCTTCATTACCTCTCCACTTTCCAATACCATATCATTTTTTACAGCAAATGAACAATCATTAACGGCATCATCTCTTGTTACATTTATTTCCAACTGACGCTCTTCTCTCACTCGGGCTTTCGTTCCACTCTGGATCGTTAAAATCGTCCACATTCGAGTCCGTCGAGCCCGAATACTCAGGAGATGGCGGCACGAAGGCCACTTCCTCTTGATTTTCCGATTCATCATAGTCCCCACTAACAAACTCAGTGGCAAGATCATTCTGAACTTTAAAAGTTCTTGCCCGTCGAAACTTTTGCTTCACTTTAAGAGCACTAATCTGCTCTTTTTTCATATCCTCGTAAGTATTTTCAGGCAATGGAAAATCCCTTGGTTGGAATGGTTCAGTTTGATACTCAAAGCTGGAACACGGATATTCATCTGCAAAACTGTACCTACGGGATGTTGACGTAGAGCCACTCCGTCTCCGGCTATCATTTAAACCAGCCATCATATCACACGAGCTTCCGTACGACTCTGCCATACCTCCGACGAACTCGGACGATCCGTCAAGCGCATTACTCTCGCTCTCTCTTGACAATCGTGTCCGACGAGAAGGGGGGTATGTAACAAAGCTTCTGAATCGTTTCCTCTCATCAGTTTCTGATGCCTCGTGTCGTTGAAGGAAAGCACTATCGGAGACATCCTCTTCCTGAAAGATATACACATAAATTGATACGTAATAAAGTGTAAGGCCTTGTCAATACCAACAGCACTCAGTTATGTATCACACTTTGTATGTGTATACTTAACACTAAGAAAACATTCAGCACTTTTATTAAAGTTTGCACTGAAATTGTGCTCTAGATATTTTACGACAATAAACACTTACCATCCATTTTATACTTAAACAACAGTAATACATAATTCCGATGTGAAACAGATTCAGGTCTTGTTCTAGGCATGCCACGAGTCAGATAATTTGACTCATTCCCCATGCAAAATTCAAAATGTTTATATTTTACTGTGGGATTTTCATACCCAATCAAGAATTTCAGCGGTAAAAACTTTTTTTTTCTACTGTTTTGGATGAACAAGCCTGATTCTTATATTAAGGATTGGCATATATGAAATGAAGAATTTGAGCATCCCCGAATAAGCATTTTACCACTGCAGGGCTTGCAGGCTTGTACTTAGAGCTATTCCAGTGAAACATATAACCCACTGGGGGAAGGCAATCATTTAAATAGTAAATGGGTGTGTGTCATTTTTGCTGACTATGACCCCAAAAGAGTAAACTTGTTTCTGTAAGGGGGTGGTATAGTTTAAAAGTGCCTCCCCGCGGGGGTTATATGTTAAAATGAAACAGCCCTTATTAAGACCACTGTAAGAGTGCAAATACTTTTTCCAAAAATGGCCTGTGACACAAGATCATAAGATGATGGACTTTTCTTAATGTCCTCAACTAATGCTGATATTAACAAGAGATGTTTGTCAAACATTATGCCCCCTGAGCGCCAAGTTGCCAGAAATATTTGGACAATTGAATGAAATATGCATGGACTGAAATGACAGCTGATTTGTCATTGGATGCATATGAGGCAGGTCATCTACTTATGATAACTTAAGAAGGCAAATAAATGCCCAACTAAAATAGTAACATAAAAGAAAATCATTTCTATACAAACATTTATACATCAATCCCAATCATCTGTGCATGCATTAAAAAAATATGGACAATCAGAAAACCTTTTTTCAGCTTACAGTCACACTGACCTTGACCTTTGACCCACTGACCTCAAAATCAATAGGGTTCATCTGCTGGTCATGACCAATAAGCCTACCTAGTATGAGGTCCCTGGGTCAAAGCGTTCTCAAGTTATTGATCGGAAACCGTTTTTCATGTTAAGGTCACACTGACCTTGACCTTTGACCCACTGACCTCAAAATCAATAGGGTTCATCTGCTGGTCATGACCAATACACCTACCAAGTATGAGGTCCCTGGGTCAAAGCGTTCTCAAGTTATTGATCGGAAACCGTTTTTCATGTAAAGGTCACACTGACCTTGACCTTTGACCCACTGACCTCAAAATCAATAGGGTTCATCTGCTGGTCATGACCAATAAGCCTACCTAGTATGAGGTCCCTGGGTCAAAGCGTTCTCAAGTTATTGATCGGAAACCGTTTTTCATGTTAAGGTCACACTGACCTTGACCTTTGACCTCAAAATCAATAGGGTTCATCTGCTGGTCATGACCAATACACCTACCAAGTATGAGGTTCCTGGGTCAAAGCGTTCTCAAGTTATTGATCGGAAACCGTTTTTCATGTAAAGGTCACACTGACCTTGACCTTTGACCCACTGACCTCAAAATCAATAGGGTTCATCTGCTGGTCATGACCAATAAGCCTACCTAGTATGAGGTCCCTGGGTCAAAGCGTTCTCAAGTTATTGATCGGAAACCGTTTTTCATGTTAAGGTCACACTGACCTTGACCTTTGACCCACTGACCTCAAAATCAATAGGGTTCATCTGCTGGTCATGACCAATACACCTACCAAGTATGAGGTTCCTGGGTCAAAGCGTTCTCAAGTTATTGATCGGAAACCGTTTTTCATGTAAAGGTCACACTGACCTTGACCTTTGACCCACTGACCTCAAAATCAATAGGGTTCATCTGCTGGTGATGACCAATACACATACCAAGTATGAGGTCCCTCGGTCAAAGCGTTCTCAAGTTATTGATCGGAAACCATTTGGTATTCCGACCGACCGACCGACAGACAGACAGACCGACCGACCGACCGACCGACCGACCGACATGTGCAAAACAATATACCCCACTTTTTTCAAAAGGGGGCATAAAAATATGAATGGAGGCTATTCTGACACAGAATACACACATCATATCATGGGTTAAGTGTTTTGCAGATCAATGAAAGTGCATGCATTACCAGTTGATTTCCTTGTTCACACAAGAATTTATTCACTTGATCTCACCAAATTTCCACTGAAATGCATCTTGGTGTTTATTTTGCATTTGTGACATTACCCAGAAATCAATTATCCGCCTTGCTGTCTAAAAAGAAGGCCTGGAATGATCTAAACAGAATGGGATTTGAATAACAATGTTTACAAAAAATTCTGTGTCACTGGTACTACTTGATACTTCTTGCATAAGGTTGTAAAAGACAAAAGGAGATGACCCATTCCAAAACAGTCATTGTTCATCATTCCAACCACAACATGTGACTGGGAAATGTTTGTCATGATGACCCAAAACAAATTGCTGCTTGTCCAGGCTTTTAACTATATTTTTAGTCTATTTCTCAGGATTTTTTATTCAGTCTTGATCAATACTTTTGATGGGTCATCTACTAACCTTTCAACGTATATATGATGTTAATTGTTAAATTAATCAAATGAAACAGTAGACTTGATATTTAAATAACGGGTTAAAAAATTTCATCAAAATCAGAAAATAGATCCCATTTTGGAACTATAGAAAGGTTTGACATGGAAAAGTATGAGGTTACAGCTAGGCCAGTCCTCGACCAATGGCCAATGGTCAAGTTGGAGGCATGAACGGGGTGATATAACCATTTACCTCCGTCATTTCTTTGTCTGTACCATCAGGAGTACTTGGCTGCTCCTCAGCTGCTTCTGACCCCACCTCTCTCCACCTGTATCGTAAAATGTGCAATTTTATACATAATTTTCTGTTAATTAACAGTGTTATCAGAAATGACCTTTGTCCCCACGATACTTATGTTAAACAGGAACATTTCTCAACAATCGCTTAAGCCAGAATGACAATGCTGACAACAATGTCACAAAGGCTATGGCAACACTTCCACTTTTTCTTTCTGTGAAAAACTGACAAGTTAATAAAACTACTTACCAATTTGAAAAAGAGCAAGTATAGTTTCCCATTCAACACAAACAAGTTACAGGAACTGCACTTGAATGAATAAACAGAAACCACATGCCTCAAATGAAGATACCACCTTATTTTGCTTATCAATACTCTTGTATCTAGATTGACTCTATACCCCGAGTTCACTTAGAATTGTGAAAGTGAACTGTATGCATATGTCAATACTTGTCTGTTGTTGTTTTTGAAAAAAAGTTGACAATTGTTAATTCAAAGTATTAGCATGAGTTGCCAGTTTCATGAAAATGCTTTTTCAGTTATGGCCATGTCAATGTGGTTTCACACCAGCATCTTCAACAACATCAAGGCTTTCACATTGACTAGATTTTTTTATTTAAAAAACAACAACAGGGAAGCCTTAATTGGATAAGCATTGACGCCTGGTTGCAGTCCTCTTATTGTCAGAGATTTCCCTGATGCAAGAAAGAAATGAGTCCCTTTTTCTTTTTTTTAAATTGAGAGATGTCAATTATGCACAATAGATGTAGCTGGCGTTCTGGTTGAAATAAGGGCTTCAAGCCAAAAGCAGGGTAAAGCAGATTTAGAACACTTTTGAAATAGTAATTGCTTATCATTTAAAATTGTTTCTATGAACTTTCTACTTTTTTGATGCAACTGTCTGAAAAAAGACAATCTTTAAAACTGTACAAGTCTGTTAAAGGCTACTGATCCTTTACTAGCTACTGGCTAGGGACACCTATTTTCAACTTGCCGTGCATCCCTTCGACCCAAAAATATATTTAAAATCCCTCAAAAATATTATCATTTTCATTTAATGTTTATTCAGTTTAAGACTGTTCACTAACTGTGCTCAGGAGATCCAAGCGAGATTATCTAGTTCAGAATGTCCCTATTAGTAATAATCACTCACTTTGGTGTTTGAATCTCCTTATACTGCAGTCTCTCTACACGCGTGGAGGCGGCCATACTGTAGGGGATCACGATGTTGTTGATGTCGTACGCATTCTCAAACCTCTTCTTACGAGCCTCCTTCTGCTCCTGCAGAAATACAGGATTCAATGGTAGTAGGATTTTGACCAGTAATAAGCACCCAACTTGTTTTTGACAAACAATACACTGACATTTAAAAGTCACTGCATCTATTTGTTTAAAAATTATCAATTCTCAACTAATTGTGTATGTCTTTTTTAATTTAGATTTTTAATGAACTTTCAATATTGACCAATTAATAAAAAAATGCTTTAAATTGACCAAACCAAAAATGTTAACTGATTTCATACAATTGGCTGCATAGATAGAAAATGTTCTTCAGAGACTCATCAGTGAAGGGTCTTAGTAATAAACATCTATCAAGAATCTTTAAAAAAAATAAAAATATTTTCCTTATGATTGTATTGGTGTTAAAAATGGCAATGCAAGAACTTCTGAAATACATCTAGGGTAAGTACACATAAATAACAGGCCTCGACAAATCCACTTGCCCACTCACATTTGTGAGTGAATACGGAGGTCGAAGAATTCAATCACACTCGTTCGCCCCGGCTACTAAGATTCTCCATATTCAAATATTAATCCTAGTAATTTCTACAAGGAAATGATTGTGAAAAACATAATTAAAATACCTTATGTAAACAGTCAAATCGAAACTGGACATGTGACCTCATGATGGACAAGTAATTTAGTACATTTTCTTATCGAATGAACATGGTCAAACGCAGACACTGTTAAATCAATTGTATGTTGTATATCTTTCTTCAGGAAATTGGAAAAAACAAAGAACTTATTGTTTAATTATCTAATTACTATTAAATTAATTAATAAAATGTTTTAATAATTAATAATCAATGATAAGACGGTATTAGACAATCTGATTACCGACTTCTTCTTGCATGAATCACGCAGCAGTAAGTGGCCGGGACTGGGTAAAAGAACACTGTTTTGATAATCAAGAGGATCAAAGTTAATCATCTTTGATAGTAAATTAGAGTGGCTGCAAAACTAGCTAATGTGTTCCCTGAGTTCGTTTGAAAATTTTGTTGAAAAGGTAGAGTAATTTTTATGCAAGGAGGTAGATGTTCAGGTTCACTCGCCCTGCAGGGCAATTGACCAAAAACGAATTTTCGAGGCCTGAATTATCAAATGATTTCAGAAACAAACAGATCATGCTTACCTTTAGTGACGCAGATGAAGCACTGTGTGAGAGTCCATCCCGGTACTGGGGAGAGCTGCCATGGGAACCAAACTCTCCATCCTCTCCTGGTAGCAGAGGACGCTTCTGGGCTGCTGATGGGAGGAATATTGACAAACATGTAGACTGTGTGTAAGACAGAATATACTTCAGTTTTTATGTCTGTAATTTACACAAAACCTTTAAAACTGATGATTTTATATCTATGATACATGATGATATTGGTCCTGTAAACATCACGCTCATACCGGTACATAGGGAATACAGGTAGTACTGATTGAATTAACCTATCTTTACCTGCAACCAGCTGAGCAGCCCTCCTTCGTTTCAACTCTTTCCGACGAAGCTTGTCTGAGGTGACCTTCTTTCCTGCCTTGGTCGGAGATTTACCTTCATACTTGCTGCGTAGCTCTGAAAAATAACATGTAATTAAAAAAGGACACTAGCATTAATGTTCCAATCAAGACCTATATATATGCTATAAAAAGATCATTTGAAAAAGATCTGCCACAAGGTTTGTTGCTCACTGTGAGCACCCACCTTTTGGAATGTGAATTTGGTCAATTTTAACAATTCAAGGGCCAAAACATTTGGGTAAAAAGTGATATGACTAGATCAAACTAAGTCAAGATAGTTTGCCAATAAACATTGTGAACAAGTTTAATAAAGATTGGATAACAAGCAGGGTTCTCAATAAGTTTGGGTTGAACCGTCTCAAATAGTAAAGTAAACAACCAGCTTCTACTTATTCTACTGAAAATTCATTTAGTTTTCCCGATTTGAACCGGCCCTATTGCCATTTGAACCATCCATTTTGGCCGGCAGCCGGTTCTTATTGAGAACACTGATGACAAGTCAAGGGCAGAAATGAAGTGTGACACCCACCAGACAATGACGATGCTATACAAAAGGATTTCTATACATATGTTTGCCATGCTATGCAGGCGATATAAATCAAAACATGTTATACTAAGTACATGTATATACTAAACGTATGTAAATCATAAATGATCAGTAAAGTCAGAATAAAAAGCACAAGTTCTGATGCAAGTTTATTCAAGTTTGTTCTGAAATTGCATCATCTAATTACTAATAGTTCCGGTATATAAATAGTCAATCATTCTCAAACCACTCACTTGCTGAAGACAACAGGACAGCTGCTGGAGTCTTGTTGAAACGCTTTCTATTTTTCCTTATTTGGTCTTTCATCTGGGCATTGAGCAGCTTCTGCCTCCTACAAATAACATAAAAATGATAGTTTTTGTTGAAAAAGTTAATAATTGCTTATTGCTACAACAAAATATCAGACTCTTGTACTTATTAGAAGGAAATAAATGTGGAAATGGATAAAATGCCTTTCAGATATAATCTTAATGTGGGACAAGAACAAATCTTTCATGCTAAACATCATTCTCTCATATATTTAAGTGAACATTTGCCTCAAGTATCAAATCAGGCAATGTGCAATTAAGTGTGCATGTACTTTTTATCATTTTCAAATCTTAAATAATCATCTGGCCCCAATTTCTCAAACTTCAAAAAGTCGCTTATTTTAATTAGCCAAAATACATACTAATAATACATTTTGATAAATGAAACTAGAAATGTGTCCATAGGACACGGATGCCCCCACTTCGATTTTTTGTCACAGAAAATAAGCCATAATGATTATTCAGGATAATCTGAGGGCTCTAACTCCTAAATGATTAAAGCGATTTCCATGGCTATCGAACTTGATCAAGATATTATGGTAACAAACATGTGTTAAAAGTTTGGTGAGGATTGGACAAACAGTTTTCAAGAATTAGATCGGAAACAATCTTCGGGACGTATTTTTCAAGTCTTTTTTTGCAAATAAAGGGCCGTAACTCCTAAATGACAAAAGCGATTTCCATGGCTATCGAACTTGATCAAGATATTATGGTCACAATCATGTATGTAAAGTTTGGTGAGGATTGGACACATACTTTTCAAGAATTAGATTGGAAACATATATTTTTGAAGTATTTTTGGCAAAAAAGGGCCGTAACTCCTAAATGACTAAAGCGATTTCCATGACTATCGAACTTGATCAAGATATTATGGTCACAAACATGTGTTTAAAGTTTGGTGAGGATTGGACAAACGGTTTTCAAGAATTAGATCGGAAACAATCTTCGGGACGTACTTTTGGCAAAAAAGGGCCGTAACTCCTAAATGACTAAAGCGATTTCCATGACTATCGAACTTGATCAAGATATTATGGTCACAAACATGTGTTTAAAGTTTGGTGAGGATTGGACAAACGGTTTTCAAGAATTAGATCGGAAACAATCTTCGGGACGTACGTACGTACGTACGTACGTACGTACGTACGTACGGACAAGGGCAACCCTATATGCCGCCACTTTGTGGTGGCATAAAAATGGTTTCTTCTAATTAGGGTACAGATTTTTCTTATATAATTTCTAAAAACTCTATAAGAAGTAAATATAAAGCACATTATAGAACAACAAAAATAGTGAGTTTAGCTTAATCCTGTTATAAAGGACTTAAGTTTCGAGAAGTTTCTTGAAACTTCTTAAGCTTAACAGGCTTAAGTAGCGTATTTCAATAAGCCAAATAACATACTTAATTTTGATAAATAAAAACTGGTTTATTCTGATCATCATGAAGATAAATCCTATCTTAAGTATAAAATCTCTTAAAGAAGTTAACACTAATTTATTGAAAACCAAAAATAGTGAGCTTAGCTTAATCCTGTTATAAGGGACTTAAGAAGTTTCAAGAAGACGGGGCCAGAGTGAGTGTCTCATAATCCATAGGAATATCATTTTTAAATCTTAATGGACTTTTAATTTCTGGAATCATACATTGTACCCATTCCCCTACAGTAGTACATTTACACATATCGCAACTTCTAACATGGTCAAGTACTAGAAATCAATAAATAAATTTGAAAACAGTTGGAAACTTGCAACATTGTACATTGCAAGATGTTAACTATAATAAACACTTGAACAGTTTACCTTTTCTCCGCAGCTATGGTGCGGACCGTAACTTTCGGTTGTGACTTGGAGGATTGCCATTCTCCACTCTTAAGTAATGCCTCAAAGTGTAATGGCAAGCCAATTTCTGTAAACAAACAAGTAAAACTATTTCATTCAAGTCAATCAAGGGCAGAGTCTTAAAATATTAAGAGGAAGTATATGAACACCATTCATTTAAACATACTTGACAAACGTTTAATTGTTTTCAATTGTTTTCAAAGACTTATATCTAGTTTTTTTTAGCAAATTTATCTTTGAATAACATTCAATGACACATTTAACTGATACTTTGTTTGCAAGATTAATTTTTCTGAAAATCAAAAAAATATCTTCAGCGATTACATAACAAAAACAATCAATAATAATTGCCATTTGCAGCCAGTCCAAATGAATGAAACATATATTATGACAAAACACTAGAATAATATCTTGAAAATCAATAAGACTTTATTTCATGCTTTCTGGTGAATTATCGAAATATAGCAGTGGATCATATCTCGAAAAACTGACTGTTTGAAACATTCAAGTTAATCGAAATATGATTTCAATGATTTCGCCAATTTTAACTTTTTCACTGAACAAATGGTAACAAACACATACAATCCTGGGAGAAAATACAATGCCATTATTTAATTTTGATTCTAGAATGATGTCATTTAGTTGAAATCATGCTCGATTTTCCAATTAAATATCAATTAATAGAAATTGTTTAAAGATTGCTAATATATATCACCTCATGAACACAATAAGACCTAAAAAAATACATTTGGTTCGGGTTACCCGACCCTACCTACGGAATAGGCGCCGACCCTAACGTTTTTATAGTCAGTTTGAAAAAAAGAATGAAAAACTAAAAAAAAAAAAAAAAAAAAAAAAATTTCTTTCTTTTTTTTGCTTTTCAATATGTAGTTTAAAACCTTAATTGCTTATATAGAAGATAACTTTAACACCATTCTCCAATGATGAAAATGACATTCTTATATAAAGCCTAATAAAAAAATAAAAAAAGCCTACCTACCCTACCTATTTTTGAAAAGGATGTAACCCTAACCAAACAATTTTTTTTTTTAGGCCCAAGTAAATAGTTCACAACTCGTGAAATATAACCTTGGTGCTCACTTGGTGAAATATGTTGCATACAGCTATATTTTATTTTTTAAAAAATGGTCTGGGGTTGCTACAGTGTTACTTAAACTGAAACAAACAATTATCCTCTATGAATTACTGGTATAAGCTAAATAAAGACTCCATAACTTTGAAGGAATTACCTTAAAGTTTCATTTAGAATTTCATTTAGAAGGGAGAATAACCATAACTGGTCAAGAATAATTGATTTTCAGTGGTAGAAATATAAGCAAGCCCATAACCAGTAAAATGCTTTCCAGGATTGCTCAAATTCTGGATTTTATATAACCGGGCTTGTAATAATATGTAAAGCACTAGTAAATTTTTTTAAGATTCTCATTCAAGCACTAGTAAAAAAGATTCTCATTCAAAAGGATACTGTCATTTTTATGATCTATCGCTACAAAACTTAAGTTTACAAATTTGAATAAATGACTAATTAATCATTGCATCAACTGTAAAACCACAAACATTTTGGATGATGGGAATCCCCATTTTCTGACATGAATCATTACTGTATTTAGCAACTTCATGCACACAATAAGGCCATCCTTATAAGTTAAAACTGTTTGCAGTAGTCCAATGGACACGCTAAAAATGCTGCTTCTCAAAAACATTTCCCACCGACCGACCCTACTAACTAAAATCTCACGTCGGGCCACTGCAAACAAACTTATTTTTCCTATGAATAGCCTTTCTTCTATGTAAACAGTACCTTGAGGAAAGGAAAGAACTGGATGGAACGCGGGATCAAGCAGAGACACCTTCTCCATAATGGGCATGCCCTCTGTGTCCACTTTCTGAACGTTGTTGTATCGACCACCACACATTGGGCAAGGCTGTACTGGGGGATAACACTGACAATGTACACTAGATAAGCGAGCAGCTTTGTGGCTTGCTTGATGCAAGCCTAACGTCCGCAACAGTTTTCGCTTTCTGTAAAACCGAACAGGTCTACATCGAGCCGCGGCACATGAGGCATCAATCGCCTGTCCACTGAGATCTGGAGAAGCATTCACACTAGAAGGAACGTCACTGGTACTTGTACTTGTTGACGTAGAAGTCTGAGTAGATTGGGAGTCAATGTAGCCATTTAAGGACTTAGAAGATCCCTCCTTACTTAAATGATCATTTAACATCACCCTTTGAGGAGTCCCAGGAGATAACCCAGGCCCCAAAGACTGTGTCAACTTTGATGCTTGTTTGTTCACATTTATCATCACAGAGGCTACATTGGCAGGTGACATATCCGGCTGTTTAGAGGTCCCTGCATCACCCCCAGGACCCACCGGAGGATCACAAAGTGTGACCACTCCCTTGCTGCTACGGATTGTCTTGTAGATCTCACTCTGCTGGCGGATGCGGTACTCGAGGTCGGATACCTGGGCCTGTAGCCAGGTCCAGCGTGCCACAATAGCTGCCCGGTCCACAGACCATTTCCATTCTGCCCTCTTGTACCTGAAGTACCAAAATAAATAAATGCAATGATAAGCAATTTAATGCTTTTACAAAATAGTTTGTAGACTCTCCCGGCCAACAGATGAAAAGGAGGTATACACTAGAGATTGTTTTTTTGAAAAAGAGCTAGTCTCCCCTACTGTGTGCTCGTAGCTGAGAAAAACTAAATGATGGACATGAAATTTGTAATTTTGGACTGGAGACAAACCAACAGTGAAATTTGGTTTATTCACCCGCATTAAATAGTGAACATCTACTGCGACCTTGACCTTTGACCTACTGATCTCAAAAACAGGAGGAGTCATCATGAAGTTCCTGGGTGCAAGCGTTCTTTATTTATCTAGTGGAAACGAAGTGTGACGTACAGACTGACAGACTGATCACAAAATCAATAGGGGTCATTTACTAGTCATGACCAACTTGCATACCAAGTATGATAGTTCCTGGGTGCCAGCGTTCTTGAGTTACTGAGTGGTAACCGTTTCTTCAACTCAAGGTCACTGCGACCTTGACCTTCTGATCTCAAAATCAATAGGGTTCATCTACTCGTCATGAACAACTAGCATACCAAGTATGACGTTCCTGGGTAGAAGCATTCTTTAGTTATTGAGCAGAAACCATTTTTAAGCTTAAGGTCACTGCAAACCTATTGTTTTTTTACCTGAAGATAACTGCGACCTTGACCTTTTGGTCTCAAAATCAATAGGGGTCATCTACTAGTCAAGAACAACTAGCATACTAAGTATGAAGTTCCTGGACCCAAAGGATCTTTAGTTATTGAGCGGAAACTGTATTTTTCACCTCAAAATTACTGCGACCTTGACCTTTGACCTACTGATCACAAAATCAATAGGGATCATCTTCTAGTCATGACCAACCAGATACCAAGTATGAAAGTCCTGGGTCTAAGCATTCTATAGTTATTGAGCGAAAATTAAGTGTGGCGTACTGTCTTGACAGACTGACTGACCGACATGGCAAAAACAATATGTCTCCCCATGAATGGGGGAGATATAATGAAATCAGCATATACATAATACAATATACACACGGACTGACTGACTTGAACCAAATTACTATCTCATAGGACATACTTTTACAAGATGAATACTATTGAATTCAACAAAATTTACTTTGCAGTTGAAACGAAAATGATACCAAGTCTGATAAAATACATGAATCAGACTCTCCAGTCAAAAATGGGACTATAAAGCAGTAAATCAACTTTCAATTTGAAATCACAGTTTACTTATCTTGTCACTACCATCACTTACAAAGGAGTTGGTGCCTTTTTATCAGAGATTACAGGACAATCCTCCCACTCTTCACAGCTCTCTCCTCCTGAACTGCTCTCTGTAGCCTCACCATCAACAGCCATGTTCCAGTGGCGAACATTTGTACGGAGCTGACCAGCTTTTCTCTCGGATTCTGATGATACTGATTTTTCCATGACAAGGACACTTTTGTGATTTTTTTTGTCATTGTGCGGTGCTTGAAGTTTTCTGACTAAAGCTACAAGATTTGAAGTGGAGAGGTTCTTTATATCATTACTGTTAAAGAAAGTATTTGGTAGATCATTGAAAGGTCTTATTGCTCTTGATGCAAGGATTTGCAAGTTCTGATGTTGAAAGTCCACAAATGATTTTAATTGGGTCTTAACTTGTGATTCTAACTGACGCCCCTGTAAACGCCTTAATCTGCGCAACAAAAACTGACTCCTCCGTTCGAGCAGATGTTGTTTTCTGCTTGCATCTTTCTCCAAGTCAATAGCACAGTCTTGTACCACACTTGTTGAATCAGTGTTTAAAAGAGTCTCCACATTTTGAGTCGTGGAACTACTAGTTGAATTTACTTTCAGTTTGATTTCAGAACTCGGATTGGCTGCAGACGATGATGGAATCGTAGATTTACTAGAGCAACTCGCAATTTCTGTTGTCTGACACATGTTGGATCTCTTACTCAAATTCAACACAGTGCCATTCGTTGAATTGACAGTCCTCTTATTGCCATCTTGAATTGATTTTATATAATGTATCTGTTTTACAGCACCAATTGCACTGAGTTCACTTGCATGTCCATTCAATGCTTTCTCTTCTATCAAAGATGTCTGCTTCATAAATTTGCGGCCAGTACCGTTTGGTCCATTTCCGTTAGAGGGTTGGTTCATTTTCTTTCCAACTATAACTGATTTGTCCGCTGACTCGTCACCGTTCTGCTTAACAATATCGGGTATCTGGTCTGACAACCCTAGTTGATTGAGACTCCTTTTGACGTTTTTGGCCAGAAAGCTCTCCTGCAGCCCGTTTCCGTGAATAGGTGTTAACAAGCCTCTGTGGTGCTGAGATTCTGCTCCAACTCTTGTTTTTAAAGTGTTAATATCAACAGAATGTGAAATAGGTTTAGAACTCTGTTTGACAGAACAGTTTCCCTTAGTTATCAAGCTGTCTGATACAATAGGTGGTGGGCTACCCGACAACTGTATTCGTGACTGACCATTTGTCTCCGTCAGCGCTGGAGCCATTGTAGCAATACAACATAGTCTCAAGGACAACGGACCTGACATTTAGGTTTCATCATGCAAACTATGCAACACCAATTAAATTCTGGATGACAGTTGAATATTATCGATAATAACATCAAATAAATTCATATAAAACAGTTTCCAGTACGTTCTTTGGCTGAAATCTAGTTCTAGTACAAAAGATCAATAAATATGACCCAAACAAAAACACGTGACTTGTAGAATTACTCTCGAGGTTTACTTGTGCTTTTCAAATGTCAAAATCCAGGTCATGGCGCGTATAATCTTCAAATTTGTCGGTCTAGCTCTGTCAAAAATATATGAGACAACCAACACAATGACCTGTCACTGCAAAATAAACTTGTTAAATGCAGAAACAGCGCAAAATACGTTCAGACCACGTGACCTAGGCCACGTCCCTGCTAGAGCACTATCCTGATTCTAAACCATCACGTTAATTTTGTAATAAGGAAATCTGCAAAACGCGATAGAGTTTATCCATACAGCACACTTCATATGACGGGGAATGCTATCCTCTGTTAATAATCCATTGTTTAAGGACTCAATTGTGAGCTGCTACCAAATAAAGACCACATAATTTGTGTCCATTGAATGCACGGCTGTTCAATAGTAATGGCGTACTGTGGTTTTCGTCCTCATAACAAAAATGCGGGACAATGAAAGGCAATTCAACTATCAATCCTTCTAGCCCTCTGCGGCCCTATTCGTTGATAGGTTAATATTTTGCATAATTTGCTGTTCAAGTACTAGAACTTACAAATAAAACTTCACCAATTATCTGCGTTATTTATGAACATATAAACAACTGAGTAATGCTAAAATTCACTAAATATAAACAAACTTGTGTATGCACTTTTATACACAATTCTTCATTAAATGTTGCAATCTAGTGCCGAAGCAGAATATTAATGTTAATCAAAAATATAGCCTATGCGTAAACTCGATTTTTGGAAGAGCGTGCGTCTAAATAAATATTTGACGCATTTTACGCTTGGTCACTGAGAGGGTGCTGAGCAAGTTTTTTCTTTCGATATAAACATGATAATTTCTTTGGTTCATGGTCAATATTGTTGTGAACTTGATTGATAAGTTTTCATTCACCGAAACTCTCTTTCAATGGTAATAAATTGATATTGACACTAACGTGATAAATTACTCACAGTAATATAAATATATAGTAATAGGATATTTAATTAATACAGTACCCCCAGATAAAATTTATCTAGAAGACTATTCATTCAGTAGAATTAATAGATGTAGAAAGTTCATTTTGCAAACCATATCCCCAAATTATTCAGACATAGCGCTTACATACAATTGTATTGTTGATACTAATAAATATAATTGTTGCTATTTACCTACTCTCAAGGGGTGCAATATTAACTTTACCAAAACGGCAGGTTGAAGCGATTGTCTCCCCTACATCATATGACATTGAGTCATTCCTAAAATTAAATGTGGCGGGAAAATTAAAAATAACATTTGCGCATCAAGTGATTAGGGGTGGTTCCAGGATTTTATGTTCGAGGGGGCGTAACTTAGGGGCGTAAACTTTGGACTCGTGCCCCTCCCTCAGAACCAAAATGAATTTGGTTTAAAGTGTTGACAGGGGGTTTGGGGGTACTCCCCCAAGATTTTGCAATTCCTAGTCCTAAATGGTGCATTTTGTGCGTATTTCTTTACTGCTTTTCTCCTTTAATAAAATAAAAAGTAAATTTGGGCGATTTTAAGGGGACGCACACCGGGTGCCCCCACCCCCTGGATCCGCTAGTGTTGATATATTTTGAATACCCCGATATATTTTGATACCCGAATATATTTTGAATACCCGGATATATCAGTTTTTAATATCAAGATAGATCTTTATTAAATTTTAAGATATTGTCTCTCTGAATATGTGACTGCACAGGGGCGTAGCTGCGCATGTTTGAAAGTAAAGATCCATTTGCTAGGGGGTCCCGATGCAAACTGGTGCTTGTAACTGGGGCCTTTCTAGTGATCAAAATTATCTGTACTATTGTGACCGTAACTAAATCATTATTATCTGGGTACAGCAACAAAGCTTGCTGACTGGTTTGACCAGAGTTTATATAAAACGTCTTCGTAGTAGGGGGTCTGGAGCTCCCTCGTTGAATTTTAGTTTGTGGATGCCAGTAGCCCAGAACGTTTTCGCGTAAACATATTTCAGACTTTAAATTTCTTAAATTAGAAAAGTTAAATAACTTTGTCTTAGTAAGAGCGTTGAGGACAGTGAATGTATCCAGTACTAGTACTAGTAATGGATTCGGTCAGGTCTCATCGTACGGTGCGCAGCCGGCTACGTTTTGATGCATCCCGACGTCGGGTATCGTTGCATAGGTTGCAGGAATCGTTAACCCTAACGCGGCTATCAAACAGACACACTGATGCCGCGACGCCACTGCTTTAAATGCGCGTCCGTACAATATCGTTCAATCCGTGTTTGTCGAGATTAAAAGTGAAGTAGTCATCTTCCGTTTTGGGTTTTTTGCAGTGTTTTTAATTGATATTAATACGACGAACACTTTAAAAAACATTGCTGGTCAACCCGTTTCCGAACGCTGACCACTATATTATGAGGTCTAGGGCTTTCAAGCGGAAGTGGTGAGGCCGGAACCCGCTCTACACCATTACAGGATGAGTGTCCTCTCTACGGAACATGCCCTCTACCCATTACAGAATGAGTGTCCTCTCTACGGAACATGCCCTCTACCCGATTACAGGATGAGTGTCCTCTCTACGGAACACGCCTTCTAACCCCATTACAGGATGATTGTCATCTCTACGGAACACGTCCTCTACCCCATTACACCGAGACGAGTGTCCTCTCTACGGAACACGCCCTCTACCCCCATTACAGGATGAGTGTCCTCTCTACGGAACACGCCATCTACCCCATTACAGATGAGTGTCCTCCCCTCGACCATTACAGGGCGAGTCTCCTTTCTACGGAACACGCCCTCTACCACATTCCAGGACGAGTGTCCTTTGTATGGGACTCGCCCTCTACCCCATTACAGGACGAGTGTCCTCACTTCGGAACACACCCTCCAACCCCCATAACACCGGGACGAGTGTCCCCACTACGTAACACTTCCTCTACCCCCATTACAGGATGAGTGTCCCCACTACGGAACATGCCCTCAACCCATTACAGAACGAGTGTCCTCTCTACGGAACACGCCTCTACCCCATTACAGGATGAGTTTCCTCTCTACGGAACACGCCCTCTGCACCATTACGGGATGATTGTCCTCTCTACGGAACACGCCCTCAACCCATTACAGGATGAGTGTCCTCTCTACGGATCTCGCCCTCTACCCCATTATAGGACGAGTGTCCTCTCTACGTAACACGTCTTCTGCCCCATTACAGGACGAGTGTCATCTCTACGGAACACGCCCTTTACCCCCATTATAGGAGAAGTGTCCTCACTTCGGACCACGCCCTCTACCCCCATTACAGGATGAGTGTCCTCTCTACGGAAACACGCCCTCTACCCCCATTACAGGACGAGTGTCCTCTCTACGGAACACGCCCTCTAGCCCTTTACAGGATGAGTGTCCTCACTACGGAACACGCCCTCTAGCCCTTTACAGGATGAGTGTCCTCACTACGGAACACGCCCTCTACCCAAATTACAGGACGAGAGTCCTCTCTATGGACCACGCCCACTAGCCCTTTACAGGATGAGTGTCCTCTCTACGGAACACGCCCTCTACCACCATTACAGGATGAGTGTCCTCTCTATGGAACACGCCCTCTAGCCCTTTACAGGATGAGTGTCCTCTCTACGGAACACGCCCTCTACCCCCATTACAGGTTGAGTGTCATCTCTACGGAACACGCCCTTTACCCCCATTACAGGATGGGTGTCCTCTCTACGGAACACGCCCTCTACCCCATTACAGGATGAGTGTCCTCACTACGTAACACGCCCTCTACCCCATTACTGGATGAGTGTCTTCTCTACGGAACACGCCTTCTACCCCCGATTACAGGATGAGTGTCATCACTACGGAACAAGCCCTTTACCCCGATTACATGATGAGTGTCCTCTATACGGAACACGCCCCCTACCCTATTACAGGATGAGTGTCCTCACTATGGAACACGCCCTCTACCCCCATTACAGGACGAGTGTCCTCTCTACGGAACACGTACGCCCTCAACCCATTACAGAATGAGTGTCCTCTCTACGGAACATGCCCTCTACCCCCATTACAGGATGAGTGTCCTCTCTACGGAACACGCCTTCTAACCCCATTACAGGATGATTGTCATCTCTACGGAACACGTCCTTTACTCCATTAACCAGACGAGTGTCCTCTCTACGGAACACGCCCTCTACCCCCATTACAAGATGAATGTCCTCTCTACGGAACACGCCATCTACCCCATTACAGATGAGTGTCCTCCCCTCGACCATAACAGGGCGAGTCTCCTTTCTACGGAACACGCCCTCTACCACATTCCAGGACGAGTGTCCTTTGTATGGGACTCGCCCTCTACCCCATTACAGGACGAGTGTCCGCACTTCGGAACACACCCTCCACCCCCATAACACCGGGACGAGTGTCCCCACTACGTAACACGTCCTCTACCCCCATTACAGGATGAGTGTCCCCACTACGGAACACGCCCTCAACCCATTACAGAACGAGTGTCTTCTCTACGGAACACGCCTCTACCCCATTACAGGATGAGTTTCCTCTCTACGGAACACGCCATCTGCACCATTACGGGATGAGTGTCCTCTCTACGGAACACGCCCTCAACCCATTACAGGATGAGTGTCCTCTCTACGGATCTCGCCCTCTACCCCATTATAGGACGAGTGTCCTCTCTACGTAACACGTCTTCTGCCCCATTACAGGACGAGTGTCATCTCTACGGAACACACCCTCTACCCCCATTATAGGACAAGTGTCCTCACTTCGGACCACGCCCTCTACCCCCATTACAGGATGAGTGTCCTCTCTACGGAAACACGCCCTCTACCCCCATTACAGGACGAGTGTCCTCTCTACGGAACACGCCCTCTAGCCCTTTACAAGATGAGTGTCCTCACTACGGAACACGCCCTCTAGCCCTTTACAGGATGAGTGTCCTCTCTACGGAACACGCCCTCTACCCCCATTACAGGACGAGAGTCCTCTCTATGTGCCACGCCCACTAGCCCTTTACAGGATGAGTGTCCTCTCTACGGAACACGCCCTCTACCACCATTACAGGATGAGTGTCCTCTCTATGGAACACGCCCTCTAGCCCTTTACAGGATGAGTGTCCTCTCTACGGAACACGCCCTCTAGCCCTTTACAGGATGAGTGTCCTCTCTAAGGAACACGCCCTCTACCCCCATTACAGGATGAATGTCCTCTCTACGGAACACGCCCTTTACCCCCATTACAGGATGGGCGTCCTCTATACGGAACACGCCCTCTACACCCATTACAGACTGAGTGTCCTCACTACGGAACACGCCCTATACCCCATTACAGGATGAGTGTCCTCTCTACGGAACACGCCCTTTAACCCATTACAGGATGAGTGTCCCTTCTAAGGAACATGCCCTTTACCCCCATTAGAGGATGGGTGTCCTCTCCACGGAACACGCCCTCTACCCCCGTTGCAGACTGAGTGTCCTCACTACGGAACATGCCCTCAACCCCATTACAGGATGAGTGTCCTCTCTACGGAACACGCCCTCTACCCCCATTACAGGATGGGTGTCCTCTCTACGGAACACGCCCTCTACCCCCATTACAGGATGAGTGTCCTCACTACGGAACACGCCCTCTACCCCATTACAGGATGAGTGTCCTAACTACGGAACACGCCCTCTACCCCATTACACCGGGACGAGTGTTCTCACTACGTACCATGCCCTCTACCCCATTACAGGGTGAGTGTCCTCTCTACGGAACACGCCTTCTACCTTCATTACAGGATGAGTGTCCTCACTACGGAACACGCCCTCTACCCCATTACACCGGGGCGAGTGTTCTCACTACGTACCATGCCCTCTATCCCATTACAGGATGAGTGTCCTAACTACGGAACACGCCCTCTACCCCATTACAGGATGAGTGTCCTCTCTACGGAACATGCCCTCTACCCCATTACAGGATGAGTGTCCTCTCTACGGAACACGCCCTCTACCCCCATTACAGGATGAGTGTCCTCACTACTACCCAGCATGTTTCCGAGTGACATTTTCCGTTTCCGTGAAACAACCGGTTAGTTAACGTTTAATGATTCGCGGAACGCCTCGCACATCCTTCACGTTGATAGCATGTCGTCACGCTAGACAACCACACAGACGCGACAGAACGCAGCGGTGTAGTGGGCTTCGAGCAAAGAGGTTCGGAATGACCTCTAGGCTGGTTTTGTTTGACTTAACGTAGGCATGTGAAATATATGTATCTTTTATTTGGCTGATTTTTCACTTTACAGAATGTACGTGTAGTTGGCTATGGCCGACATACATAGCTTAGCAACCTGGAGCAGGCACTTGACATATTTGAGGGCAACACGAAATGTAAAAAAAAAAAACATCGACATCCCTCCTGCACTTGTCACATCCCATTCTTTCACCCTAAAGTACTTATATCAGATGTGAACGTTTAATGTTTTTATTTATTTTAGAAACGAAGTGTAGGCCCGGACCTACCATGTGTAATGGAGCTACACGAAGGAGACCTGAAGGTTGCAATGGGGAAAACCCCAGCCTTATTCCAACGGTACCCCGGGTCGATAGTATGGCTTTCCGTGGTCTACCGTTAGCAACGGTGATGAGATAACAAAGTAATTAAACGACATCAATTGTGCTTGGTTTGCAATTAAAGGCACATATGTTGACATATAAAATACAGTTGTTGTTTTTGCAGATACACGAAATGAAATCCGAAATTATTGACCCTTGAAATGGTGCGATCTGGTGCTTTTCTGGAAACGATTTATAGCAACTGTTGTTAACCGAATTCTTTTGACATTGTAGTCACTACCATAAATGGCAAAACGTATGTTACACATTCGTACCGATGAAACAAAGACCTATGCTTGGTGAAATGGACATAGCTTTTTTACATTTTATTCCCTTCTCTGTGTGCATACTTTCTGTTTTTGTTGTTGTTTTTGAAGACAGGGACAGGCGAAACAAAGATCTGTACTTGGTGAAAAAAGAGCTTTTTACATTATATTCATGGTTCTCACTCTGCCATTGTATACATTTGCTAAATGTATACGTACAACTCGAAACACAGAGTTACATACATTACACCAATGACAACACTGAATTTGCTCTATACATTTAGCAAGTCAGAGCATAATTTTTGGTTTCTTCCTTGTTGTTTTTCAAATCATTAAATTTATTGTCAAAATGTTTATTAAAATACACTATGTGATATACATCTAAAGACACCGATTATTATGTTACCAAGGTGACCTACACCAAACTCCGGTTATACCACTGTAACTAGTGAACAATTTATGGTATTATGGACGCAACAGTCTTTTACTGTTAAGCTAACCTTTTTCATAAAAGACAAATTTAACTTTTCGCCGCTCCTAGAAATATTGGAGCGGCGGCCTCCGCCCCAGCTCTTACGCATATGGACTTTATAATCAAATATTTATTCTGCCATCCTCTTAAGTCGATCTAGGTAAGACGTCCATTGATAAGTTTTTTACTTTTTGTGATATACATGTAGGTGGAGATTTTTTCAACCATTTTTAACTGTATCGTAATTTCAACGTACACCGTGAAACGCCACATGGATTATCATAGTAATTTGAATATTCTCAAAATATCAATTAGACAAGGCTTTATGCGTTCAATGTCACTGTGGCTTTGACCTATATAGCTAATGACATCAAAATCAATAGGGGATATCTATTGGCCACGCCGTACCTCCACGTCAAAGTTCAGAACCAGGATTTTTTAAGTTATCACTCGGACAAGCTTTTCGCGTTCAAAGTGATATGGAACTTGACCTATTCATCCTAAAATCAATGGGTGTCATCTACTGGTCACGCCAGCCTCCACATCTCGTTTGAGGACCATTTGTCTACGTTTTTGCGTTCGATGTCAGTGACCTTGACCATTGACCGGAGGCCCCTAAAATAAATAGGGATTATTTACTTGTCGAGCCAAACCTTGTCAAGTTTGGGGTAACTAGTGCAGGCATTGTCAAGTTATCACTTCAAACTTTTCGCGTTCAAAATTATTGTGACCTTGACCCCAAAATCAATAGGGGTTAACTATTGGTCACACCTTCAATCTTTATCTCAAATTTGAGGGCCATAGGTACAGAATTGTCAAGTTATCACTCAAGACAAGCTTTTTTGTGTTCTATGTCAGTGACCGTGACCCTATGACCTCAAAATCAATAGGTCATTTTCTGGTCACGACAAACCTTTATGTCAAGTTTGAGGGCCACGGGTGCAGGCATTGCCAAGTTATCACTTGGACAAGCTTTTGGCGTTCAAAGTCAGTGTGACCTTCTCCTGATGACCTAAAAATCGATAGAGGTCATCAAGTGCTCAAATCCAGCCTTGATGTCAAGTTTGAGGGTCATGGTACAGGCATTGTCAAGTTGTTAAAGTTTTTCGCATTCAAGGTTTTAAACTTGACCTTTGATCCAGAATCAAAAGAGGTCATCTACTGGTCACCTCCAAGTCAATTGTTAGGACCATAAGTACAGGCATTGTCAATATTTACTGGGACTAGCTTTGGTCCATCAACCAACATACCAAGTGACTGACATGTGCAAAGCAATATAATTCCTCTTCTTAAAAGGCGGGGATCACAATATAATGTTAAACAAAATCTCACTTTAAGTGCTTCAATTTTATTTCGAGCATTAAAGTCAGTTACATGTAAATTTTACAAACCATTAACCATCTTAAACCATTAACATTGTTATACAAGGAAAACGTATCAGTCTACATTATTAACATTTTTTTGCACAGCAATCAATACATTTTACTTATAAACTGTACACTTTTCACCCATAAAACATTCAAATATCACATAACAACACTATATAAGTGGCTTAAAAATAGTTTTATTATTTGATTATTAACCATAGATAAAAACTTCAAACAGTGAACGCTACCTAACCATGGTATACAACATAGTTTACTGCGACTTTACAGTATAAAAGTAAGAAATACAAATCTAAAAAGAAGTTGCAATAATACCAAAAGGCTGTTCGTACGATTAGTTTTTCTTTTTTCATAAACCGTTTCCAGATAGATATTTATTATTATTAATTAAAACATGTATTATAATGTCTTTTTATATTTTGTGTTACATATTTTTGCATTACTAAGACAAAAATTATTTTGCGACAAGCAGGCAGAATAAAATACAAAGCCTTGGTTTATTTTTATCAACTTGAAGGGGGCTGTACTCCATATTATAAAATAGCGGAAAAAAAAAGAAAATTGTTGAAAACTGACATAAACTTGGTATCGATGTGTACAATGCATTGAAACTTACTTACTGAAGTACCACATAGTTTACAATTTATTTACTTTTAGCAGTTTTTTCGTATTTTTTCTTTAAAAAAGATTACTAGGTATGTCTACCTAGTAGAATTCATTCCTTATGCCTGATTGGCTAGTCGATGCTATCACATGATATTACCAAGTTAGGTATATAGCTTAAATATTCCAACCGTTTAGGGTACTGGACTGGAATTTTGGTGACACTGGTTTCGAACCCGGTTTTCGACTAGATTTTTGTTTTTACATTTTGGTATTTTTTTTACAATTATGATATCAAAGAGTAAAACATTTTATCAAATAATTGTCCTGAGATTTGTTACAGAAAAAAACTTTTTTTGGTGTCAATCTGGTGTACAGTCCCTTTAAGATTATAAATGATCATGAAGGTGATATTCTATTTATATTATAAAATACTAATTAAAGATTTATAGCGCTAAATTGATCATATATCACTCAATTTACAATGATATAAATTCATGACTTCACATCAACGAGTTATTATAATAGTTTTACATTGTATATTGAAAATAAATAATTACATAATTTCATAATGGTCACAACATTTGTGATATAGTCTCATTAGGCACAGGCACAATATAGGGATTTAAAGGCAGTTTTACGGTGGAACCATCCCAAGAGCTTCCTGGCACAACTTCAGTTTTGTTTCAACAGAAATCCTTACCGACCTGTAATAGAGTAAAAACAAGAATATAGTTTCTGTCATTTCAATGTTTTCTTTCTTCATGTTTTATTCTAATGTATGGTAATTTCATCATTTCATTATTTCATAATCATGGGCCATGATTACGAACAGACTTAATAATCAAAACTGTAAATCCTCATTTCATTGTAACTTTCCTTCTAGTTGAATCCTGATGATGAAATTTGCTAAATTTTATTATAATTTGGAACTGACATTTATTTTTGTAAAACGAATGGAATAAAGACGATCATTTGTAATTTAATAAAAGTCCTTTTCGGAGTGATTAGAATTGGACTTGAGCATGTTCTTAATCAATGGCCCAGGAGATTCATTGCATAATTAATAGCATACAATGCATAAATAGCTTCAAGGAATCTGACCCACAAATGCGCTGGTTCTCTAATAGCTCCATTAATCTTAATATTAATTGTTGATACCTGATGCCTGGTGATCCCATACCATTTGTGAGGTATTTGCTAGCTAATCACTTATATGTAAAGTAAATATCGAAAAATACATCATAGTAAAAGTTATTGGGAGTTTTTATTTTGGCTCTTTATTTTAACTGAAATTGGACATAAATGACAAATTTTGCAGTCTTTGAAGGCAACAAACCTTGTTTATTATATGATTTTCTTTTTCAACAAACAATACTGTTTTAAATTATACCAGAACTATATGGGTCACCACTCATCAGACTCACATTTTTGAGGGTTTGATACTGTAAGTAAGACTAATCAAAACCAGAGCACATCAAGCTTGTCTGTTTTCTCATTTACGAGCATAACTCAATCATTATTGAAGCCAGAGTTATTGGCTTGGCTTTACATGCCAAAATAATCCGCCATTGATCATGACATGGTGAAAACATGACCTGACAACCTGAGAACATCCTTACTTCAAGTCTTCCAGATCCTCCTCAGCAAGGCTGTTCGTGAGTGTGTCTGTCTGTGTGAGTAGCATGGTCCACAGTTCTTTCAGACTTAAAACATTTCGCCCGTCTGTAATAAATAATGTTGTTCTTATTTATTTAGACGTTAACATAGATGTTAAATTAGAGCACTGGGGACCAAACACCAACCCTTGTCTGTTGTTGTTGTTGTCTTTTCAGTAATGCTGGTCTATGTTTTTTGAGTTAAACAAGGACCATAACTCAGCAGCTACTAAAGCCTGATAGCTATGGGTTTAGCTGTACATGTGTGTATAGTCTCTGGCAACATGTGTATTAAGTTTCATTATCTTTAAACATCATAGTTTTTGCATCGAAACAACAACCACATCGATGGCGACACCAAAACAGATTTCTTTGCAAAGAGGTGAAAAAATATAAATGTAAGCTTACAGTCATTAACCACAGCAGTCATCAGATGTACAGCCCCATGCACGCTGTAGAGGTCAGAGACATTGCCTGTGTCACAGCAGTCATGTAGCTCTGACATGAAGTACCTGTATGAATAAGACATACAAAATAAGATTTACTAGCAAAAATAAACATTGCTTGGAATAAAATGTGTAAGTGAACAGTTTAATTTTTTTAAATTTCATAAAATACAGCATAAATATATGATGGTAAATCACCATTTAAAGGATAACGCAAGGTCAACTAATAGTTAATAGTTTTAATAGTTAAAAGCAGAAATTGAATAAATATCAAACTTTTTCAAGCAACACAAAAATGCCTCACTTGAGAAGTAATTGTCTTCGAGCCAAAATGTCCACCATCCATGAAGCCAGAGGCGGTAATGTTGTAATGTGAGATTCCTCTTCTAGATCATCCTGGTGACAAAGAGAACATTTGTGCAAAAAAAAAAAAAGTTGATTTTTATGACTACTTTTTATCTAAAATGGCTAGCATTTTTTAACATCAAGTTTATTCGCCATCTTATAAATCTAACACATTATCTATATCACTATTAACTCTTGAACTATTTGGATAAATGTAACTTTATGAAAGCGTGGGATAAAGATAGTGACTTAAACAAAAAGGCTTGGTGGTGTTTTTGGTATCAAAAAACAGTGATAGAAATACCCCTATCAGACTTTCGTAACTAATATTTGTTTTTCTTTTCATTTTTTTGTGAAGAAATAACTCATAACAGATTCTTCTTTATTAAGTGAAGATAGAAAAGTAAAACCAAGCGTGTTTTTATTTTTATGGAAAATGAAAAAAGTTCAGTTGTATGTTTACAGCACCAAGCAGTCTGTTAACCAGTCACATTAAAGGCAAATATCTCTTATCAAGGTTTTATCCCCCCCACCACAATTGACAATTTGATCTGCAAAATTATTTAAACACAATGACTGTACACAATCAACACACTGCTGACATTCAATCATACACCTAAAGAACACGACTCGCACCGTGTTTAATTTTTAAAGGTTTAAAAATAATGATTGTGAACAGTAAATATCAAGCTGACCAGCAATCACACATTCTTATAAACATTGCTTACACCATGTTTAAACGCATACAACTCTGATTGGACACAACACGCAAAATATACAGGGATACAATACATTATGTTCATATTGTAGATTATTTGATCATTTTTGAATCACTAAAGCCTGCCATATAATAGAGATGTACCTGTCTGCTGTAGAAAACAAGCTCTGCCCACACCGCTGCCATAATGGTTGCCATGACGTCATGGAGCACTGTGTCATCAAGGCAACTGCGTGCTGACACTGTCAGAAGAAGTTCTGTCATGTGGGTCTTTACCCCATCCAGTACCTGTGACAATGTATATTAATAACAACTATCAAAGGGCTCATGAGAAGAAATTGACACATTAATGCAACCAAAAGTGAATGCATTAAATTTTGAAGTACATTGTTGCAAAGTAGTTCAAATTCAAGAGTACTTTTGACCTTGAGCAGAAAAACTTGAAACATGGGATGAATGTTTCTGCCAAGTTATCTATGTAGTGTGAATGTTTCTGCCAAGTTATCTTAGTGGTGTGAATGTTTCTGCCAAGTTATCTCTGTGGTGCGTAAGTTTCTGCCAAGTTATCTTAGTGGTGTGTAAGTTTCTGCCAAGTTATCTATGTGGTGTGTAAGTTTCTGCCAAGTTATCTATGTGGTGTGTAAGTTTCTGCCAAGTTATCTTAGTGGTGTGTAAGTTTCTGCCAAGTTATCTATGTGGTGTGTAAGTTTCTGCCAAGTTATCTATGTGGTGTGAATGTTTCTGCCAAGTTATCTCTGTGGTGTGTAAGTTTCTGCCAAGTTATCTCTGTGGTGTGAATGTTTCTGCCAAGTTATCTTAGTGGTGTGTAAGTTTCTGCCAAGTTATCTATGTGGTGTGTAAGTTTCTGCCAAGTTATCTATGTGGTGTGAATGTTTCTGCCAAGTTATCTCTGTGGTGTGTAAGTTTCTGCCAAGTTATCTCTGTGGTGTGAATGTTTCTGCCAAGTTATCTTAGTGGTGTAAATGTTTCTGCCAAGTTATCTATGTGGTGTGAATGTTTCTTGCATACCGGACGTTTGCTTCCGGTCATGTGACAAGTGCTGGAAAAACCCATCTTACATACTCCATATAAGATGAGTCAAGCGCAACAACACGCCACTTCTTATTTCATTTATTGTATGGTTTGTGAAAAATATATTATGCCATTTCAATAAAGCGCAATCAAATATATATGTTTGCAAGACTTTTAATCAAAATTGAAAATAATTAATTGTTAAAAACACTATTTTTAGCTTTTTAAAATTACTGCACTCTATGACGTCAGTAAACAATGTCGCACGCGCTTTTTGGTGTAATTGTACAAAAGTTTGTTTTCTAAGTCATTTTTTCCACAAATTGATAAATTTAGATAATCACATTATCTTGGTGTGAATGTTTCTGCCAAGTTAAATCTGTGGTGTGAATGTTTCTGCCAAGTTATACGTTTGGAGCATGCCCTAACACTATTAATTAAATTCTTCAATCCATTGAGAAAGTTGTCAAGAATTTTACAAATGTTCACCATATTGGGACCGACTTCTAGTTAGTATTTGTGCTTTTTAAAGCTTGAGTAGTCTAACATCTAGGTGTCTGCCTCTCAACCAAGAGGTTGTGGGTTCAATCCCCACTAGGGGTACCTTCTCATGGCCTCTTAAAATGAACACCAGTACTGGTTTCTACCAGGGAACGGTTTCAGGTGCGAGTCTATAAGCTGTAACCTTTCATCAAAATACAGCTTAAAAGAACAGGGGCAAGATCACACACCATACACATTCCACTGAAATAGGTGGTTCCATTTAAGCATTAGATTATTAGTGTTTTATTAATCAGGCAAGATCACGCACCACAAGCATCCCACTGAAGTAGGTGGGTCACTCAGGGGCGACCTGTGCCATCTCAGAAATTCTCCAGAGATGTCACTCTGAGGCCTGTACTCCTACAAGCCCATTATTTTCCTTACTCATTAGTTTAAGGCATAAATTTACAAATGAAATTGGTGTTATATATACAAAAATACCATAACATTAAAATAATTGACAAAATTTATTATTTAGTAATAATATATATATTTTTAAGGTAAAACATATTTATAGGCATTTATTACAAAATGAAAATCAATTCTTAAAAAAAGTATATTTAAAGGGAGGTAATAAGTTTTCCTTATTTTGCATTTCCTTCTCAGGGGTCCATTTTTAATGGCGTGTTTTAAATCCATTTTTATTCCCTATTAAAACCAATCAATGTCTGTATAAGAACTTGATTTACTGGTACTACTTCCAAAAGACGGCGAAATGTTCTTGTTTAAAGCTGCACTCTCACAGATATACCGTTTTTACACCTTTTTTTATTGTTTGTCTTGAAAAGAGCAATGTTTTACGTAAATATCTGCAAACCAATGATAAAAGATTGCTGACAAAAGATCAGAGCTCAGATTTGCATATTACTGTTAGAAAATTAATGTTTTATGGTTTAAACCGTTACCAACGGTTTAAGAAAAATGCATAAAACATGATTTTTTAAACTTAAATATAAAAATCTGCGATCTAATTTTTGGTCAGCAGTCTTATATGACTGGTTTCCATGGATTTTTCGCAAAAATTGGCTCGTTCCAAGACAAAAAATAACAAAATTGTCAAAACGTTCAATCTGTCAGAGTGCAGCTTTAAATATTAACTAAAATTTGCAACAAGTCTTTAAAAGGTAAAACTAATAGTTGTTGACTCATGGTTGCTTTCAACATTTCAATTTACTTCATTATCTATTTGCCTTTTAATACAAAATATTAGATGTAAAATTAACATCACATGGAATTATACCTTATGGCAGTCTGTGGGATGGTGTTTTACATATCCAGCAATGTTTACAAACACTCTTCCCAGGGCAGTGGACATAGTTTCTGCTGGAAAAATGCCAGATGCACTTTTGTCACCTTGGTTACCAGGGTCATCTTCATCATCATGGTCGCTGGGGTCACAAAGGTCATGATATTTGGCAAGTTCGGTGAGTTGGTACATACACAACATCACACTAGATAGGAGCTCCAGCTCCGAATCTGATGAAAATAAAATGGTTAGGAAATAAAGAATTGTATAGTAAATTCTAATACATTTATGGAAAGTAAATATCATACTGATGCAGAATTTGGCTTGAGTTTGGGATCCTTTTACATAGGACCTCGGACATTTCCAATACAAATTTGAGGAAAATGAAAAATTTAGTCTAATAATTATATGCTTTAATTAAATAATTATGCTACATAAAAACGTTTTCTACATGCAATTCAAAGCTTAAAACATGAAGATAAGATTTTTATTTGTAATATAGATATATAACACTTTAAAATCACCAATTTACCATTAGCTAGGCACGCGGTGCAGAAATCTGCAACTTTAACACCAAGCGTCTCGCCGACACCAATCAGGAACATGTTATTAAAGGCTTGAAATATCTCCTGTAAATAACAGAAAGCAATTCATTTAAATATATTTCAACATCAAGAACTACAACCTTATGTCAATACTCTCTTCATTCATTTAACAGCAAAAACTCATGGCAGGACTGGCAATCTGCCCTGTTTGGTGCCAAGATTTGACTCCAATCAAAATAGGAGTTGCTTTTCGCCCCAAACAGTCCCACTTTCCCACTCATACATAAATAATTACATAATTATATTTTTAAGAATGGTTTTGATTTATGGCACAATTGATCTTAATATGTTGAATTTTAGGTTGTTCAGGGTTAATTGTCAAATGTTTTAAATTTTCCCTATCAGCCGCTTTCTCCCACAGTATAGCGAGGGCCATGATTTTTTTTTAATGTGAGTTGTTTTATTCGAATGGTGCTATATATATATATATATATATATATATATATATATATGTATGAGGAGAGTTTTATTAGCAGTGGCAACATAGCTGCAAAACACTGTTTCCATGTGCACATACATGCAAAGCATACCACTGGCAAGGATGTTGACTTTTGGTTTGGTTTAAACATATCTTATTTTTTCAAAAACATTCATATGGAATAGTATACACAATATTCAGTATAAGGATTGGGCCGGAAAAAGATTAACAACTTTCCCTTTCCAAAGAAGTCTAAGGCAATTTTAAAGGCAACATAGCATTTCATACTGAAATATGGCTGAATCTGGCAAACCCCTCCAGAGAAGAGCAAAAAGCTTATTGTAAGTTTCGTGGCTTAATAAATGTGCGTTAGAAATTAAAACAGATCTAGGCAATGTGTATGGGTAAAAAGGCTCTTATTGGTACCATACTTTTCTGAGACGGGTATCCTTGTTTAAGAAATGAAAAGAGCATTAAAGATGAGCCCTGGCCTGGCTAGATGATTTCGAAAGGCCCTGACAAAACTATTGATATTAAGCAAGATGCAGGTCTTATGGGGAAAAAGATAGGGAACCCATCAGGGATATATTTGTCAACGGTGTTTTCAATTTTAAAGGAACAAATTAAAAATATGCAGGGTTCAGGCATGTTGGATGCAATCTTGTTAATCCTTAAACAAAAGCTGGCACTTGTTTAAAGGCGTAAGCATTGCTCTTTACAAGGACCCCTGGCAGTTAAAAGAGATTGTCCAGGGTGATGAAACATGGCTTTATAGTTTGGAGCCCGTCAGCAAAGAAATTAACAAAATGTAGCTAGGTGCAGGAGTACTGGCCACTCATGAATGCTTTATTTTGTAACTAAAAAATTCTTGTCGCCATAGTCCCAGTACCTAGCAGTGCACCTGCACATCACTCTGCACTGGTAACAGAACATCTCTAAGATTTGCATTTTGTTCCTCTAACCTACTGGTTGAATCCCCACATCAGGTCATATCTACATGGACGTCATTATGAGTCGCACAGTGCCATTGAAAGTGCAAGTGCACAGAGTATAAATATATAAACCAAAGAAGAGTTTGCAAAGGCATTTTCTGATTGACTCAAAAAGTGTGTGGATGCCAAGGGGGAATTCTTGGACACTAAAATATACATTTCTGTCAAGACAAAAGCTTTAAAAGTAATGTGCCAGTGTTGCCACTACTTATTAAACCCTCATAGCTTTTCTTTATCAGAATATAGAACCTTAATTTTCTCACAAAACATCTAACACCCACTTTTAAAACGATGACAGCTAGCTGACTCTGCCCCTCCTTGGTTTGCCCATGCTCATTTTTCACCCCGAGCACGGGAACTGCATGCTTGTCTGCCCAGGCCAGAATTTCCACATAACCTGGCACACAGCTGAACTCTCTCTGGTCCTGAAATATAGATATAGAATGTTTGAACCCCGACAAACAAAAAAAGGTGTTATTATCAAAATGATGTGAGCAAACAACAATAACTGCTTGTCATTGCCCATCTGTACATGATTTTAATATAAGTGATACATCATAATCCACCTGACAGTCATTGTAAATCAGGGCTCATCCTTCTATAACCCCATCATCATCGTCGTCATATTTATCTTCATCATCAGCAGCAGCAGCAGCAACAACAGCAGCAGTTATCACTGGATGTAATAATACCCCCCTACACCACCTTCTAGTAAAAAGAAGTATCACTGGGAGTGATGTTTGCTCTTTGAATGCATTTATCAACGAGAAGGCATCAATGAAGTTCTGCTATATAGATATAAGGACTATAACAACTGTGATAATGTTTCTGTTGTACAGTTGAAGTCAATACATCAAAAACATACATAAGTTATTAAGGGAAGTTAAAAAATATAGTATAACAGAAGTAGTCATAGACTGTCACATCTCGTGCGGAATTAGAAACAGTATCAAATTCGTCTCACGACAAAGGATTACAATTAAACAATGGACAATAACTAAAAGAAAACTGCACTAAGAGTAAGGGTTCCTTTGTTCTCTCAATGAGTGTGCGTAAAGTATGGGGTAGATAATTGAAGGACTTTTGAGTTATGCTCCGAACAAAAAATAACTATGAAAATAAACAAACGGCAACAACTTAAAAATACTGCACCGTGAGTTATGATTCATGTGAATTACACTTCTTCTAAGTAAGATCTATCTGAAAAGGATGTTTGAAGTAAATAACACAAGAACTTTTTAGAGATCTGCTCAAGACAAAAAATAAGTATGAAAATTAAAAAAGGGTATTTTTTGCTCATAAAATACTGCAGCCAGAGTTATGATTCATGTGAACTGCACTTTTCCTCAATGCGATCTATCTGTATATGTTGTTTGAAGTCAATTCCTCAAAGTCCTTTCAATCTTTGCCCGGGCCAAGGTGAAGAAAAATGTAAAAAATTAAGTATAAAAATAATCCAAGGATAATAACTAAAAAAGGCCATACCAGTACACAAAATAATGTTTCCTTTGCACAGCACTTCTTCACAACACAGTCTGAGTCATTACGTGTATGAAGTTTGAAGTCAATATAGATATATGAAACATATGGAGTAATGAGGAAAGTGGTCTGGTCCAAATGTCCCCGGATGGATGGACCTATGGACGGGCTCAGAGAAGGACCTCTGGACGGAAGAATGGATGGGACAAGGTGATTCCTATATTAGCCAGCACCACGACGTTGTGGGGCTTCTACAACATCATTACCTGTCCATGTAGTAGTAACAGCAGTTTACAGTAACGGCTGAATGTTTCCACCAGTAGATTCTCATTTACAAGCGGGGCCCTTCCTTCCAGGACTTCTGTGAGCTGATCCTGAAATTGTAGTTATTAATTTGTAGAAGTTAAAGTACGGCATTAACTTGTGTTTGTAATATATATGGTACTTCAATAAAATATTATTTTCTTCTTAGATGAAGTCAAAACTAGTGCAGATAAATCTTCAGGGCGGCGGCAATTGATGTTTTCAATCTAGAATTGAAGTCCAGAGTATTACCTTACATAACTTATAATGTGAATTTGCAAACGAAGAATTTCATTTCATGTCAAAGTATATATTTTTACTGCATGTGATGATTCAATACGTCATTTGTAATCAAAACAAATAAAATGACAGTACCATGGACTTCCTTAACAGATCCCTATATTCCGGGTTCTGCTGTATATAGGTCAAGGTCACCCCCTGGGTTGGGATCTGCCCAAGCATGTAGCCCAGTATGGCAACACCAAGGCCAGGTTGCGGATTGGTCTGTTCTACGAATCCCACACGTGGTCGGGACTTCTTTTTCTTGTTTCCTGTCCGATCTTCATTTGGTTTTACTGCGTCTGAAATAAATGTTATAATTAATTATTAATATTATTATTGTGACTGTTGTTATGCTGTCTACCACAAAAATAAGGGATTCTGATTTCAAGTGTGGGTGAATGAAAACATGACCCTAGCCTGTGGATGCCAATGCTCATCCATTTTTTTATGTCTGATGAAGAGTAAATGGTCTTGCTGCCCTATGCACATTGTCACTGCTAACATATGTACCAAGTTTCATATTATTAATATCTTTATTGGTCTTTCGACTTATGGCCAATACTAACTAACTGTGTTTCCTATGATGAAACTGCAGCTTTGTCAATCATAAGTAAGATAACGCCAAAACAAGAATGATGCAGTCTGGGCTTTTTTTTCAGTCAAACATGTATGTGACATCAATTAATAAGACCAGAGCTATTGCATGTGCCTATTTTTAGGGTTTTCACATCAAAGCTAAAAATAGAGTCATGAATAAATTTTTTCTTTGATAAGAGTATCCAGTTTTGACTTTGTTGTTATTACCATCTTAAATGCATTTAACATCTCATGATGATGTTGGTTTATTTATCCCCCGCCTTGAAAAGTTGAGGGGATATAGTAATGGTAGGCGCGATTCTGTGCGTGCGTCCCTTCCACATTCATTTCTTTGCAACTCCTCTTATGTTTTTCATGCGATTTCTACCAAACTTTCACAGATTGATGATCATAAAGTGAAGCAGCGCATATTGTCGGGCTTTCCTGATTCGACCATTTTTGAAAGAGTTATTGCCCTTTCTTTATTTTACATTTAAAATTGGTTTCTTCGCAACTCCTCTTACGTTTTTCATGCAATTTCTACCAACTTTCACAGATTGATGATCATAAAGTGAAGCAGCACATATTGTGGGGCTTCTGCGAATCGACTATTTTTGAAAGAGTTATAGCACTTTGTTTATTTTACATTTAAAATTGGTTTCTTCGCAAATCCTCTTACGTTTTTCATGCATTTTCTACCAACCTTTCACAGATTGATGACTATATAGTGACACAGTGCATATTGCCGGGCTTTCGCGATTCGACCATTTTAGGGAGAGTTATTGCCCTTTCTTAATGTTACGCATTCCTTATGTTCCTGAGAAACTACCCTTACCATTGATTGGCTTTCGTTACAAAAAATGCCCCCATGAGGCGGGGGATATAGCTGTCTGTGACCGCTCTTGTTTATAATTAATAACTTGGGGTGAAAAATGAAATAAAAAAAATGAGTGTAACAAAGTAAAAGAAAAATATGCGTGAGAAACTTTACATAATTTTGACTTGGCACAAGGTTTTTCACTAAGCTATTTACTAAGTGTGGGTTGTAGCCAGTCTGTGATGAGTTCCATCACCGAGGCAACCTGTCCAGTCTTGCACAAACATTCCACCAGTGTCCCATACTCCTCTTCTGTGTTGTCGGATGTCATACGACGTAAGCGAGGCACCCATGAACGACTAAAATGACATTATTGAATTATGTTTTGTTCTTACTAGTTTGCTGTTATTTAATATAAATAAATTGTTTGACTTAAATACTATTCATTTTTTTCTAAAAAACCTTAAATCTGAATGTTCACACTTCATGAAATATACCAGTATGTTGTCATTACAAACATTGCAAGAAACTAGCCTTTTCCTATGCATCTGATTAGTCAGTCATTCAGACCAATTCCCAATGGTATAATTCATTAAAACCAATTAAAAAGTCTAATTTTGAAGTAACTCCTAAAATTTCAATCCCAATTCAAAGATAATAGCAATTAAATTTCCCAATTTTGGGGATAAGGTCTCATTCCTTAAATGCCGAATAATTTTTAGAAGCTGTTACTATTAAACACAAACATTATGCAAAATCAGTGTTTTGTCACAAGAAATTGTAAACTTAAAGAAACAAACAAAAGCCAATGTTACATTTTAAACACACATGTGCATATCAGACCACTTTCAGGTGTGATTTGGCAAAGAAGACTTTCACTGGACCTTGTGCACCATATCACGGTGTCATTTGTTTAAAATGAACTCCACTAAGACAAAAATCTATGACAAAAATGGTGCTAAAGCTATTTAGTTCTGTAACTTGATACCATATTATACCTGATGGTGGGTATGTGTTTTGGAGGTAGGAAGCCTGCCAGTTGTAGAAGATCATCAGTTATATGACTGTCCTGTAAATATAATCAAAGGATGTCACAGGCCATTCTATACAGTCCTACTGTATTTTGAACTTAGAACTAACCGAAATATAAACAACCATGTGGCAGTCTTGCCCAATAGTCAGCAAATATATGAAAATTAAAACACTTCTGAAAGTTGAACTTTTTGAGTAAACAACTAGTTGAATTATGTAATTACCAATACATTATTTGTTCAGGGATTTGTTTAGGTTATTGTACTAAATTGAAAATACACAAAATCAGAAGTTTGGTGATACTGCCCTACTTGAGAAGAAAAATACATGCAGAATGTTATAATCAGTCTGAAAAACTCACAGTAAAAGCCTGGAACATCTCTGGTAGAGCATAGCTGAACTTCTTCATCAGAGTTTTATTCAGGTCTGCATTGGAAGCCTGCAAAAACGAAAATAATTTTATTTTCCTGATTAAACTCGAAACCCACAACCTCTTGGTGAAAGGTAGACAACTTTTCATCCTAAATTCATGTACCCACCCATTGTTGGTTTCACATAATAAAGCATATTACTTAGCATATTAGGTTGGTTGCTATGATCATACGCTATCAACACAACAATAGTTAATCATGCACATTACTCAACAAAAAACAACAGCCAATAATAGGTTAAGTTTTTCTGTCAGAGTTACTTTAACAGACAGGCAGCGACTTTTGATGTTTTTGTATCAGAGTATACAACTACCTTTTTCAATGTGTTCACATTAAATGCCCAGAGTATACACATGGTCTCACACAGTCCTAACATGACTGGGGTGTTTTCAAGCCTCAGGGGGTCATCCTCTTCTTGTTCATTATCATCGTTACCATCCTCTCCCAATGCACCAGAGTCATCCTAGAGTGTTTTTTATACATATAAAGTAAGCATGCGTTAATCTGTCAGGATGAGTTAAAATATTTACTGATAAACCATAAACTGAGGAAAGGTCTAACAGTTCACAGTGTTTTTTCCAACACTTTAAGGGAATGATGGCGATAGGGGAAAAATAAATTTGTTTTGGCAAATAGGAAAATAATACTTACATGATTCAAATAATGTTCTACTTGTTTTCAAACCTTTTATTCAATAAACATATGGTAATATTCACAAATGGCACTATATTACTACAATTGCTAAATGTCAAGAGGAAAAAAAACGGCAGGGGAAAAATATATATCTTTTTTATTGCTCTAAAGTAATAGAATTTTCCTATCATTAAATTTTCCTGTCATTAAGATACTACTAGGCTAATTGATTCCAATTATGGCAATGAGTTCCTTCAAGTACCTGTGGTTGTGAACTTGAGGCTCCAGCTCGCTTGATGGTATACAGGACAGCTTTACACAGCATCGTTATGTAGCTCACTAGAATATCCATATAGTTCATAACAAAAAAATAGAAGATTTTGTTAGGAGTCTGACTGTTGCAAAGTTAACATGAATAACGCTTACAGAATTTGGAATAGGAAAATTATATGGTTAACTTAGGTCATTCTTTTACCCTTGTTGACCTCTCAAAGGCATTACGGATACCATTGTACGATGTACATTTGAACCTCTACAAGAAGAAAGCAACATTATTTCTCACTTATAAAATAGCAACATTCAACCAATCAAATATTTGTTCTGACTGTCAAAGCATTCGTACCTATGTCATCAATGTTCATGTGATGTTTGGCATATCTGTAGAACTGCCTGGCAGCTGCAGGGTTTGTCTCGATCAGCATCACACATCGCGATACCTTCACATCATCTACAATCATTCAATTATTTTTTTTATACATGCAAACATTTCATATACTAGTAAAATACTGCAGGATTTTAACCGTAAAATAGAGACTCCTAAATAAATTTCGGTATTACACACCATGTTTTCTGATTCTTTATCACATAGTATGCAGATGTTAATGCACAAATTAACTACTTCAGAAATATTATATAAAGAAACAGGAGGAATGCTGTTGTGTTTTTAGTACTAATAAAAAAAAGCATTGGGTTGTCGTTTTATTATCAAAAAATGAATATATATATAAAAAAAATGATATATATATTAGTTATTACATAAACCTTTTTATTCACTTTTCATTGCTTGTGAAGAGTTGCATCACACTCCACTTGCAGTCTGGTGCAATATGGGCATTACACAAGCAACTCAGAGTACGCTTTTTTCTCTCACCTTTTTGCTAATGGAGCCAGAGCCCTGAGAGTTGTGAAAATGGTAACAAAATACCTAAAATAAATTTACCATAGCAAATTTTTAACAAAACCCCCTTTAAGCTAGAGTATGAAGATTTGAATCTTATTTTTGGGTAAGAGTATACTTTCTTCGACTGTTAATTGGGCGTAATTTCTGCCCTTATTTTCTGTGGAAAAATCACAAACAAACGGATGTAAAGAACAGCAGTAGGGTTTCAATTTCTCAGTGCAACCTGGGTCCGAGTAAGCAGGCAAAGTGTTAACATACTTGTGGCCTCAATGGGCACAAAGTTGGAGAAGATCAGCTTGACAATTCTCTTGTTGACTGGTTCAGAGTCGATCACCAATCTAGCCAGCAGATGTTCCAGGGGCACAATGTTCCAGTACTGTAACAAATGCAAAACACAATGTTATAGTGCAATGATAACTGTTCTCAGTAAGTTTTTATAGACTGGTTTAACATCTGCTGTAAGTCTAGCCTGCAGGTGCCCAGGTGTACAATGTTTCAGTTCTGTAATGTACAAAATACACTATTTACTAGGAGCAGATGCCAATGCTTGTCTGATTTCCTCGCTTCAACAAACAGCATAACTCAACAGCTATCTCTGACAAATGAAATTGATGTTGTAAATACAATGCCATGCATAGTTGTTGAAAATTGTGTGTACCAAGATTTACACTTTTACAAAGTATTATATTCTGATATAAAACCATTGAACTATTTGTTACCTTGATAGTTCTTAGGGACTTGACAGAACACAAGAGATTCAGCATGGCTATGCGGACACTTTCCGACACGTCATGGAAGTGATTATGTATCTCAGGAAGTAGTGGCTTCAGGAACGGGTGACACAGGGGGTTCTCCAGCAGGACAGTGAGGCCCTGAAGTAATGGTTGAATGAATATCACAAGTCACTTTTGGAACTCATTTAAATAACTACCTTTTTTCTGCTTATGTCTTTTAGTTTTGTGTGTTTTGTAACAAGTTGTGAATAAAAACTGATTTTTGTTTCTTTCATTCTGTACAATATCTTAACAATTTTACTGGAAAATCTAATTGATAATGTTAACCAGACATATGGCATTTTGCAAGTTGTTTTATATAAAGACATGTTTTCCCCTTCAATTCTGAATTCATATTTTGCAATGTTATAATTATCTGATTATGAGGGAATTAAATTAGAACCAAACTCGTCTTAAATAGCAAGAAGACCAACTGTACCTTGATGACACTTTCCCGTACATCAGAAGAGCTGGCATCATTAAGCATGTCATGTATGAGTTTAACAGTGAGGTTTTTCAGCGTTTCCTGTGGAATAACCTCCCAGAAATCCCTCATTATTCGAAACACACCAAGCACTGAGAGACTGCGAACATGGGGGTATGGATCTTCCAATAACTCCTGAAATAGAGGGGATTGTAGTATACTTGAACATTTATCTCAAGCAATTGAAAACAAATACAGACTTTGCTAATTGGGGATAAACCTGTAAAAGAAATGTCCTCTATGAGTTTCACAGTGAAGTTCTTCGATGTTACCTGAGGAATAACATCCATGAAATTCCCTATTTGGAGAACTCTCCAAGTACTGAGTGGCTGGGCACATTGGGGAATGTTTTTTTTACATTTTGGTACTTTTTTACATTTATGATATCAAAGCGTAACACATTCTATTAGATAATTGTCCTGAGATTCGTTACAGAAAAAAACTTTTTTTTGGTGCCAATCTGTGACATAGTCCCTTTAAATATTAACAAGAGCCGTCGTAAGACAGCGCGCTTGACTACGCCGCTTTGACTTAGAATACAATAACGATGTAATAATACTAAGTTTGGTCTCTTTATGTCAAACCT
The DNA here is from genome assembly GCF_026914265.1 of Mya arenaria. Classification (NCBI taxonomy): domain Eukaryota; kingdom Metazoa; phylum Mollusca; class Bivalvia; order Myida; family Myidae; genus Mya; species Mya arenaria. The sequence continues at coordinate 75,169,325 of NC_069126.1, forward strand.
AACTAAAATTATTCGATACATAAGGTGACTTTGATTCTGCCCTCCCACCAGCCCTACCAAACAATGTCGCAAGTCATTCAAATATCTTGATTTCCCATTATGAAAATGTGGTTAAAAATATACAAATATGCCTTTGAAAGGAAATTAAAAAAAATATAAAAATTCAAGGGCCATAATTTGTATTTAGGCTTAAAACGGAGTTATTTTTCTTGTAAGGTCGTAAATAATTTTGAATTTTATTAAGTGCATTTAATGAACGGTATAGAAGTTTTTTTATTAAAATCTCAACTTGCCCTTAACTTTTACTTGCCTAAAACAGGGGCCATAACTTGTATTAAGGATATGGAGTTATGTAACCTCATTGGGTAATGGTCCTGAACAATTGTGTGAAGTATTAAGTCAATTGAATGAAGGGTATAGAAGTTATTAAACAATATCCCAACCTGCCCTAAAACTTTAACCTAAGTTCAATAGTCAATCAGGGGCCATAATTTATATAAAAGATAATATGGAGTTATCTAGCCCCATTATGTGATGGCTCTGAACATCTGTGTGAAGTATTAAGTCAATTGAATGAATGGTATTGGAGTTTTAAGTGAAAATCCCAACTTGCCCTAAAACTTTAACCTAAGTCAATCAGGGGCCATAACTTGTATTAAGGATAATATGGAGTTATGTAACCTCATTGTGTGATGGTCCTGAACAACTGTGTGAAGTATTAAGTCAATTGAACAAAGGATATAGAAGTTATTAACAAATATTCCAACTTGCCCTAAAACTTTAACCTAAGTTCCATAGTCAATCAGGGGCCATAATCTGTGTAAAAAATAATATGGAGTTATCTAACCTCATCATGTGATGGCCCTGAACAACTGTGTGAAGTATTAAGTCAATTGAATATAGGGTATTGGACTTATAAGTGAAAATTCCAACTTGCCCTAAAACTTTAACCGGACGCCGACGCGAGTAGTATAGCCCACCTATTCTTTGAATAGTCGAGCTAAAAATAATTGTTTTTTTTTATAAATCTTTGTTGAAAGAGATATTTATTTTTTTCACAACTCTGGTATTGCTGGACAGCAACAGAAATGTTGCATTTCATTAAATTGACATTGACAATGCATTCAAACATGTTGTTGTGTCTTATCTGGAATGAGATGCTATCTTTACTGTGCCATATACTACATGTTTTTCACAATTTACCTGGAGCATATCAAACTGTTTTTGTAGGAAAGCGTCTGCTTCCTGGATCCCAGCGTCTGTACCCTGCAGTGGGAACACATCGAAAAACAGAGACGCAGTGTTTGACCGCACCTGACTGTTCGCCACCTGAAAGTCAAAGGGTTACATACCTGACATTTTATTAATATTGTGTCAGTGTTCAATCATCACACACAGAGGTCAGATATCTTCACCCATTCCAAATGAGAATATTTTTACAGTTATGCCGAATTTGGAGTTTTTAAATAAATGTTTTTAAATTTCTTATTGTCCATTTCTCAAATCATTGAAAAGTCTGTTTATTTCAATAATGAAGGATTTCATATTTTAGTATTGTGGTTCATCAGTGTATGAAAACATTTGGTCAGTTATAGTTAGTAAAGTCTAATGGAATATATTGATAAACCTCAATTCTAAAATATTCAATGTTCATATTTATAGTCTCAATTTCAAGACAATAGAAACTGACTTAAGTACCAATTTGGTTGTGAACAGTAGCAGTGTAAATGACGTCTTAATAAGACGGTCTTATACATTTTATCATTTGACCAATCACAAGAGACATTTTTGTACTTGTTGAGGTAATTAGGAATTTTGCTTTCAACAGAATATGAATGCGATTGAAAGGATATGCCATTAACAAAGAAAGCACAACAGTGTCAATAAAGTTGTATGGTATACCCTGAGTGACCTCCACATGATGGGGCCATACAGGCGACACAACATCTCATCCATTCCCTTTTGTTTCTTCTGGCCATGGATGTAACCTAGAAACTGTATTAAAACGACATGAGTGAATTCATCAATACTGCCATAGATTCACTGTAGAGCAAGAACACTACAATCCGGAGTGTTACAATCATCTGGATTTTTTAAGAAACCAAGGGGCATAACATATAAGTAATTTAAGAAATTAGACAAAAGCCAACCATGACTGTTTTGTTTCAGTCTTCATAGAAAAAAACAGATAGGCTACAAGTGTAGTGTTGACAAATTGTCAATGACATTAATTGTTGCAAATAACTGAAACTGCTGGTAGTATATATTGAGCTGAAGTAGGATTTTCATCATAGCAGTATCCTGACTGCAGATATTCAACTGCAGTATAATATTCATCATAAAGGTACATCACAATATGCTTTTTAGATTAATTTTCTTGTGCAAAAACCATCAACGAGTATAGAAATTGGCTGTAAAAGCTGATACATGATGAACCTTTCCATTGTTTGTTAGTTCTAAAGGCAGACAGACTCACACGTTTGAGGGGCGGGAACAGCTTCAGTTGCGCATGTACTGCATGGTGCATGATATCCTGTATACATGTTCTCTCAAACTGATCCCTTGCCCCATCCTCATGCCCCTGCCACGCCCGGAAATACACCTCTCCATACTTCTCATGCCAGGAACTGTCAAGTATATAACCATGTATGTAATGTACGTAACAAAATACTTGTTTCTGGGATAGGGCACTTACTTAATTCAGGCTCCTAATAATAAACACCAGCCAGTATTCATGAACGTCTAAAGTTTTCTCCTGATTTCATTCAATACCTATTTTTTTTTAATTCAAAATTTATGTATGTTTATGTTTTCTAACATTGTGTGTGTATTTTAAATAATGCCAATAAATCAAAGACAGTAAAACTGCAGTCGTTCAAACAAGCGGTCATTCGAGGTCGGAACTTAGTCCCGAACATTTTTCCTTCTATTTACATATAAAATATACCTAGGCTGCATCGAAATCTAAATATGTTGAGGAGTCAAGCAATATAGTCGGTCCCAAGTACACAAAACAGTATGGCTCCCTCGAGGTCATAATTACACACTTTTTCCCGACGCGTGTTCCAAATTAAACAATTGCTAGGTGTTAAAATTTTCGCAAGTTATAAAAATTGCTATGACTTGAAAAGCAGTTTGATAAGGTGTGAAAAACCGTTTATCACTGTTTACGCATGACCGATAGTAGTTGATAAGGGCATTTGAGAAGATAATTATGAGAAGTTAATTGTGAGAAATGTAAATGAGTAATAAAAATATGAATAAACACTACCATATCGATCCAACTCTGAAAAGAATTCCTTCTTGTCACTTTGCTTTGCATATGGCAATTTTGTAAAAATAAACATTTACATTTATTCATTTATTGATATTTCTTTTATATTTTACATTTAGTATATGACAGCCTTTGAACATTTGGGCGATTTCCACAACGCAATACCTAATTGGTGTCTTAGTAAACAGTCAGTTTGACGACTTCAAACTTAAAAGACACTGAAAGATATTTCATAACAGACTGGAAAATTGAAATTCGGGTCGTTCAAACATCAGTTCCCTCGAGGTATTGGCTCGGTCCCCGGTGTCCTTGAGCGATCGCAGTTTTACTGTGTTTTGGTAATTATGAAATAATAATATCATACTGCATGACAAGTGAGATACTTTTGTAAAGGAACGACTGTTAAGAAAAAATGTTTACCGGGTATATCTGTCAAGGGTCTGTCAGTATACGCAATTGTTCTACTAAACATTTCATCAAAATGCACTATCAATTATCAACAAAATCATGTATCTGCAAAAATGAGTAATCTCAAATTAAATGTCTAAAAGTTCATTGATAAAATTGGCTTTACAGAAAGGGTAAAAAACAAAAACATATTAAAAACATCAATGATTCCTTCTATTTTAATAGAAGAAAGTCTTATTCGAAATTCATTAAAACTTTTCAGTTTCACTTATGACATAACTTTAACAGTCTTTTTACCAATGGGCTTGCAAATCACCGGGAAATACCAAACTTACCAAATACCAAAACCTCAACACCATATTGCAAAAACATGAGTGTGCAATACAAATGCATTGAAAATTCATATCTGGAGCCACAGGTACTGTTAGTATAATGTACCAACTGGGTGGGACTGCTTACTTGGGAGTGGAGAGGATGTTGTTTTTCACCGTGCTGTGGATCTGGGCAGTAAATCCTTCATCCAGGGTCATAACATACGACAGAAACTTGATCCCCTACAAATACAATAGGTATTCGCAATATGTACGATATCTTCATTGGATGATCATTATTGGTTTTAAAATGGAAATGTTGAACTTCACTTACATACTTTCAGGAGGTTCTGATTCAAGTTTGAAAAAAATACAAGTTTGATAAGAAATAATTCAAAAAACCTTCAAGGAATGAAGTGACCCAGTAAGATTCACTGACGTTGAAACAAAAGGCCTCATATGAAAGCTATCAGTTCATTTTATTGAAATAAATTTATCATTTTATTGAAATCAATTTATCATGTGTAAGATCAACTACCTCGTCATGACTCAAGTACAGTGGCGAGATAAAACAACGTAGAAGCATGGAGAGAAACTCGGCGCTTGTGCTGCACGTGAAATCCACCAGACCCATCGCCTCATGTAGCGACCATACACGCTTCAGGTCACATACCTACAATAGCACAGTGACATAGCAATTTGAGATGAAGAGTTTCATCTAAAAAACAAACTGAATGCCATTTGTTAATATATTAACTCTGTGAGCATGCTAAAAATGAATTTGTCATTTATACATATCACATCATGTAGCAACCACACACACCAATATCAATAACCTGGAAGTGGTAACTGTGAATAAGATTTTTCAGTGATATATATTGCTTCGTTCGGCTACCACACAGGTTTTACTGACTCCAACACCAGTATTGAGTGAGAGAGATTTAGAGATTCAGATAAAATACAAAGTAAGAATAACATCCGTATCTATATGTAAACTGGGGTTCTTTGATACAAAACTCAAGACTGATATAAAACTATAGTGAAATACAATATTAGTGACATGTGATGGTGATGTCCACTGCACCTCATAATAAACCCAATAAAACCTCTGTAAACTCATTCAACTATAATTTTATTAACGTTCTCATCCATGCACAACCTACCATTGACCTTGTTTAAGAGTTTGTTGTACGAAGAACACCAGGCTGGCCATGATAAGCCTTTCTCTGCTGGGGAGTCTCAAAAACACCAGGCTGGCCATGATAAGCCTTTCTCTGCTGGGGAGTCTCAAAAACACCAGGCTGGCCATGATAAGCCTTTCTCTGCTGAGGGGTCTCAAAAACACCAGGCTGGCCATGATAAGCCTTTCTCTGCTATGCAGTCTTAAGCCTCAAACAAATGTAAACACACTTTACAGAATTAATGATAAGACTTACCAATGGCCTGGGTTTGAGGTCCAGAGTTCTCTGTACTAAGAACACCAGGCTGGCCATGATAAGTCTTTCTCTGCTGGGCAGGTTCTTCTTCCACCAAGTCTCAAACACTCCTGCTGTTGAGTTCCAAAGCTTGTCACTGTGATCCACAGGTATCCGTGGCAACAAATCTGAAGTTTTAAGTGGTGAATGCTATATAGGACACTCATATTACAATCGTACATCTAAGTAGTAAAATAAAATCTTTTCTTGACAGAATGTTATTTTGGAACTCTGACTACAAAAAATATAATGTTCACAGTAGGGCTGAAAAAAATCAAACAACTTTCTTTTGTGCCAGCTTTGATTCTGACAGTTTAAAAGCACCAGTGTGATAAAAATCATCATTCAGTCTGTTATTTGATTTTGTCAAATTTATGAAAAGTTGTATAAAACTTTTACAAGAATGGGTCAAAATATCTGACCCACGAGATACTAAGAAAAAAGCCTTCATAGCCGGTTGGTATTTTATTGCCAGCCACTGGGATGGACACAGTGAATATCAATCAATTCATAATGGCAAACAAATTCCTCACACAAAGAAAAACATCACAACAACCTTCCTTGTTAATCAGCATGGTATCTCAAGTTTATCATTAAGTGTGATAAAAAGGCCTAAAAGAATATCTGACAACAGCAACAGTCTCAAAAATGCTAGTTCAAGTTGGGTCAATGTTGTTGTTTTTTTGTTAATGTTTTCTAAGTCCAGTCAAAACAACAAATCAAGGTGCAAAAGCTTACCATGACATTTTGAGTATTAAATTAATAATACCATATGTTTTAAATGTGATAAACACATGGATTTTATGCTCAACAACAGCTATATCGACTTGTATCAGAAAATAATACTTTTTATCTAGGGTCGGAAAGAACTCCAGGGTTGCGGGGCTTTGCCAGGTAGTGTACTTTTGTCCTAAACACAGATATTTATTTAAGCCTTACTGTCGTAATAATCATTGCCAGACAAGGATGGAATCCCCACATGAATGAAAATATTACACCAACCTACCTTGTAATAGGGCAGCAGTATTAACCATGGCTTGGGGTATCTGTAGTGTGTCAGTACATGGCAGTACTGAGGAAATCAGACTTGTCAGACACTGGACAATGGTGGATAGGGTGACAGAATTCTCTTCTTCATTGTCATCATGTATGTCTGCTCTCTCATGATCATCAGGCTGTGCCTAAAATAAAATGTTTATTTATACTGAGTTCCTTTACAATAAAACAGTAATGTATATGTCATCTATATTTCAAGCTGATATTAGTGAAAAATCAATAGCCTGACTATTTTTTCATCAAAAAGCAGTCATGTAGCTAAAATTTATTAAACAAGAGCCAAAACTCATCTGTTGTTTTTCATGGGGCAAAACTAAACCTAAAGTTGTGGGCCTGCTATGCATGTGAACATGTATACAAAGTTTCATTTCAACATTTTGAGTTTCTTTAGTAATGGCCAAAGTTAAAGCCTTCACTTGCTGATGGTGAGGATGACACCAAGGCTTTCACATAACTTTAACTTCTTTTCTGGAAAAACCCAGCGAGCTAAAAATGTATTGCCAGAGCTTTAATACATGTGTAGCTTCACAAGTACACTATGTGAATGCTGGACTGCCAGTGGCCATTAACTACCTGAGTGACTCCATGAGCTGACACCATACTGTACACTCGTTCCCACACATGGTCCTGTTGTTTTCTGCTGCACGATGTAAACACTTCACCCAGGTCCCGTACTTCACACTAAAAATGTTGATTTCAGATAGAGATTAATGAATAAATGTTTTATCTTGCACAAAGTCACTAAAATTGGTTGATAATGAGATGATGATTTAAAACTGATGCTTATTAACACACAGTTTATTCCAAGTTTATCTTATGCTACGCGCCAGAAATTGATGGTAATCAGTATTTATGACAATCATGTTAGGCCACACCAAATTGATAACTTGTTCATCGGAATTTTTCAAAAAATAATGGGGCGAGCTAGCAAGCGAAATAATAATAAAAATATTTGTTTCGCATTTAGCAAAAAAGAGGAGCGAGCGAAGAGCGAAAAATATATATAGTCATTTAACTCACTTTTGCTCACATTTTATTAACATCCAGTGAAAGAATGATAACACTAAAAGATAATTCTATACAAATAATAGTTTTGAGATCAAACAAATGCTATTTGTGATCAAGCAAATGTATTTCTTTAAAATATTTAATAAATAAGAGAACTCAAAACCACAGTTTTCCAGTTTTTAAACGTTTTTGAATTTATTTTTTCGAAATACCCTAATCAAGGCCTGGACACAAGCGCCAATGGTCACAGCCACCTGCTTGCCCAATGGCATATCCAAATCTGTTAACTAGGTTTTCAACTTTTCCTTAGGAAAACTTGGTTAAAAATAATTCTCTATTAAAATATATTGTCATATCTCATGCCATGGAAATGTCTAGACAAGGTGACTTGACAAATAACTCACAAAATAAATATAGGCATTTGCAATCAAATATAAACTACAGCTATCACTCTTGCAATGACTACACGATTGGCCTTGGTAGCCATCTATGATCTTAGTTCTGGAAGAGAATTTACAAAAATCCTACACCGAATTGTAAACCATTTCAGCACCAAATATGTCACAGAAAATTCCAGCCAGCACTAGATTGATTTTAGGCTTCCCAGAATTTAAAGCCTATCTTTTTTAAACTTGCAGATTTTCCTTATTTTTTTTTAGATATCTTCTTCAAATTTAGACAAGTAATAGAAATACAAAAGACACTTATACTTCTTTTGTAGTGCAAATACTGATTGTGTCAATTTTCTTATACATGTATAGCAAAGAATATTTCAAGAAAATACAAGAATATGCAATATTTTTTCATATACATGAAAAATGTGCCGACAGCGCTTGTGCCTACACTGGGCGAAGAAACAAACATATCTATATCTTTATGGCGTCTTGTGTCATTTTGTTTTTGTAATCCCCCATCCCCATGTATTTAGTGTTACAATGCATGCCCCATTTCAATCGTTTCTAAAGGTTTTTCGTTGCTTTGATTGGATATCATTCGATAGGAAAATACAATACATCATATTATTCATATATATATATATATCATTTCCTTTTATTAACATACACGTTTTGTTTAGGGAAAATCATTTGTTTACAAACAACTTCAGCAATAATTCCATTAAAAATGCACAGCTTTATATCAATTCAGTTGACGTATCCCCATGTATTTGAAGTTACAGTAAATGCTCTTTTCAATCGCGTCTAAAAGGTTTTTGGTGCTTTGATTAGATAGCATACATTAGACAAATTCTATGAACTTACACGTTTTAATTCTTTAAGGAAAATGATTTTACTTTTACGAGCAACTTTAGCAATTATACCTTTTAAAATGCAGAGCTTATCAGATGGTTGTTTCCTACGGTGAGGACAAACATGTGGTCAGTTAATGTATGTAGAAACTATGTTTAGAATATCGGAACTAGTCTGTTTTTATGAATGAGAATAGGATTGTGCTTTTTAAAGTTTATTGATAAATTTAATGTTAGGCCAAATAAAAAAATAGGTGCGTTTCAGGTAACGCTGCCAAAAAAAATAGGGTAGGTAGGTCGGTCGGAATATTTTTTTATATTTTTTATATTTTTTTTTATATATTGATTTCAGTAACAGTTGACTAAGAAAGTAACAAACATAAAAGTTATCAATTTTCAGGTTTATCAGTAGTTTTTAAACATGTTCCATGCTTCAAAGGAAACATTCTTTTTTTGTCTGGTTAAATACTTTGACAAAGATGGTTGGATTTCAACTAAGTTATGGTACACCACTCTGCTATTATTTAAGACTTTCCAGGAATGGTTTTACTTTTCTTTATGCACCCTTTTGCTTTCAATCACCCTCTTTAGAATGCTAACCTCATTGTAACATAATTACATGAAGAGTGGGACAGCAAATTTACCATATAAGCCATTAGCCAAGGAAACCTCAATGCTGTCAAGAGGACCTGGGGGTTCAGGTTTGAAGAACAAGTAACATGCAGGTTTTATTGCCAAAATTGCACACTTTTAAAAGTGTGACATATCAATCCGAAAGTCAGTATCTGACACATTTGTATCTGACAAGAATATATAGTTCAAGAATTGAAATATAACTGCCACACAAGCACAAACTACCCGTAATTCACCTTAAGGAGTTCGGACAATCTAAAAATTCGGACATCCATTATTATTTTCAAAAATAATTTATTTTAGGTACCTAATTTTCGGACACCCAAGGGACGTCGATTGTAACTTTTACAGTTACTAAGTCACAAAGACAAAAAATATTGATCTTTATCGTTACAATGCCTGGCTAGATTACCTAACCGTATACATCACTGTGATAAGTTAGTTAGTTACTACCCATCCTAAACGATTTATTGCCTGTTGAAAAGGATGTGTGATATATTTAATTGAGGATTAAAGAAACAACAAGGGCAATCAAGAGATAAAGAAAACACAGTCATGACGTGTTTGTAAAACGATCCGCCAATAAACTTTGAAACTTGTACCACACTTTTAATATAGACTTTATGAAGCAATAATCGTACAGTAATACTCATTGTAACATCAATAGAACAATATTTACACCTCAACTTCCATTCCTTAAATGAACTGCCTTTCCGCAATTGCGTTCATCAATCGATGAACGCAACATCTTCGGATATGTTCGGATCACAATTCATCGCATAAACAATATACATGAACACTATTGATCTTGTTATTGTTTGTATTGTGTCAGCAGGTCCCATAAAATATAAATCAACATTTTAGAAAGTGCTTAGTTATTATATTTTAAACGTTTTGTTGCCAAAAGTGTTTCAATTTTATGTTTAAAAGTGATTTCAAGTGGTTGATCTTTTCCAGCGTTATTAAAACGTCATTTGAAAAAAAAAATGTTTCCGGTAACAGTCGGGTCTTCCTATTTACAGAATGGGTAAGAAGGGATTACTGAAAGGTAATCCGAAATTAAATGAAGTATGTTTTTAACGTTTCTTGAATACAATAATGAACTATTGGTGTAAATATAAGGAATGAATTGCGGGGTTGATGTCATTATCGGGGATATGAACGCAATCTAGCTGGTCAAAGTACGCGTGGAGTCCTTCGGACTCCACACACTTAGACCAGCCCAATTGCGTTCATATCCCTGATAATGACATCAACCCCGCAATTCATTCTTTAAATAAAATTCAACACATTCAATGCTACAGGTAACTATTTAATGTGATGAATTAAAGTTTGAAATGCAATACTTAAGTTACAATCGAAAACACCACTCAGAAACATTGATCCTGCATAGCAATATCCATGCTCTCCATGAGATCCTCGTGGGTATAACTGAGAGTTATGTGACGTCACACAATGTGACTGTTTGATCTGAAGCCGATAAAAGGTGTTTATTCATTTCAATGCATGTATAAAATGGTGTTGAATGTGATTTTAATTAACTTGATGAAGGAGTTACACTTATAGGAGTAATAACCATTGATAACTACGGATAAATTAATAAGTGGTAAAATGCAGACATGAAGAAAAAAAGGCAGGTTTACCATACATGTAGATTAAATGTAAAAATGGTTATTTTCTATGAATTCGGAGAGCGAAAAATTAATCATTTTAAGGTGTCCGAACTCTAAGGTGAAGTACGGTAAATACTAGGGATGCAAACGAATGGCAAAAGTGATATTCGAATATTCGGTAATTCTTTCGATCGAATATTCGAACACCAAAATGAACCTTTAAGAATTGTAGTAAACTATTATTATTCACTAACGTAATAGCGGGAGCCCTGTTACACTTCCTGGTCGTATTCGGTACACGCGGCGGACCCTTATAATTCCATAAATTAGCCTCTGAATTTCCCCATTTTCAAAATATATCCCAAGAAAAAGCGATATATCTTTAACAAAAAAAAAAACGAATTGTACCAATTCCTCTGCATTCATTTTTGTAAACAATGCAAAATAAGATCAGGGAATTGTGTTTTTCCCGGTTAAATTACGATATGCGCCAACGTTGGACTTGCAGCCTCGTTCTGGGATTGATGTTTACGAAATATATTTATAGAAAACGACACCATGTGTAAACGTCGCTTTTGCCTTAGGTATTGTACAACAATACAGGACATATATCCTTAAACGTCAAACCATACAGTTAATTTTTGTACGCAAGAGCGTTATATTGAAAACATGGAAACAGTTTAATGCACATAACTAGCACATGTCCTTCATATCATCAAGGCGATTTGAGCAATATCGCCAAGCTTGATTAGCAGTGAAGACAAAACATTGGTATAAAGGCCGATCTCTTAAACCCTTAATTGGCATGGCCATTTAAATGTACTCAAAATAATTGGAATGTGTTTTATTTCACTTGTCTAACATCCAATAAATGCAAAATTACGGGGACCGTTTATAGTTCCCGGCGATATATCCGATATGACGCGTGTATAGTGTCATCAAGTTCACACCTATGGCATTAGGGGTCCATCGTTGTAAAAACAAGACAGACGAAGATGACAGTTCTAGGCAAAAAGTTTATTAATTTATTAATTCAACAAAAACATCGAATATTCGAATACCTATTTTGACATTCGAATACCAAATATTCGATTATTTGTTTGCATCCCTAGTAAATACATTCAGAAATCCAACTCTAATATTGTCAACTTTACGTACATACATTTCGTAACAAATGCTTTTCGTACCCAAATCACATTTTTTTCAGGGAAAAATAGGTTAGGGTCGGTGGGAAAAAATAGGGTCGGTCGGGTAACCAGAAACAGACCTATTTTTTTATTTGGCCTTATTTATGTTTAATGTAAGTACCTTTTTTAGAAACAGTACTAGTGCTGTTATGAATGCTTCGTACTCTTTGGATGTTAAACAGGTTTAATCCGAACTACTTTGCTTCACCAAACGTATGCATGACTTACTGTCGTATCAGGGCATGTGTGCTTATATAAATTGAAAGCCTAATGTCAAAAACTATGCCAAGAATACACCGGAACGAAGCTTTTAGCGAAAATGAAAACTTCTCATTGGAAATATAAACGCCTAAAATCATAGAATGAATAGTATCTTGTTATTTGTAGCAGGTTAATTACAATGTATAGTATTTGAAGCATTAGCAACGCGAAACCTGAGATACAACTATTTTAACACTAAGACAATAATTATATTTGTTTCTTATCTCATAAAAGTCTAATAAAAAATCACCATTACAAATAAGCATGCTCCAGGGTCATGTCAGGTTTAAATAACAAATCCTGCAGGCGATGGGACACTTGCGGTCGGTAATAATTTCTGAAACATCATGGGCTAAACTAGAGTGAATATCAATACTGTTATCTTCCTACCAGAGCCTCCATTATCTTGACCCTCATTAATCTAATAAATATAACGATCTAAAAATAGTTATATTCTGCTAAAAATAAAATGCCGGGATACATAATCACAGAGCGGAAATAGCTGAACAAGCAAAAACTCATACTCGGACTGCAACACGACCAATCCATTTGTATGGTTTCTACGTCATTCTGCTAAACATAGAGCGCATTGAGACAAAAAATGGGTTAAAACGACATGAATAGAAGTAGTTCTTTGGAGTTTGTGGTCTTAAGACTACCTGCGCGCATGCGCAGATAGTCTAAAAACCAATCAGCATAAATATTTAACACTTGAATGATTTCCATATATAGTTTAAATATACACATGAACATCTAAAAAATCTATAAACATTATTCGCAACACAAAGTGTGATTAATACCCAATCACACAGTCTGACACCATTTTTTTCCATCCTTTTTGACAAAATATACACAATCCGGCTTGTTTGATGTTTTTTGTGAATGGTAAAACTCATGGGATTGCATGAAGCACATATGTCAGTTAGGTTAAATTTTAGCGTCATCCTACTGTCCACGAACATTGACTCATCGGCAACCAAAGCCTCCAACATGAACACGCCCTCGTTGCCTCATGGGGACAGGAATTTCATGATCCGCTGCATCGGAGGAATCTGAAATATTAATAAGCAATATTATACATAAATGTTCATTGTAGTATAATGTAGTATGCATTACTGAAACAGTTTGTTGATAACACAAGAAAAGTGGTGCTAGTTTCTTGGCCAAACTTTATTTTTCTATTAATGTACATGCATTGCATATGAATTAAATAAACACTATACTCTGATCTGTAGCAAAATAAAAACAAACATGTATAAATCATTAAATGTATATTTTTGAAGGCTACAAATAATACCAAAAATACATCAGATTTGCTAACAACAAAGAAGTTAAAATACACACCTGAAGTTTTTACCTGGACCGGTGTAGTAGGTATAGATGACCGATAGGAAACTGTCTTTTCAAGGTAACGGTCATCAGAATTCCCGTCAATCATGTCCGAACCAAATTCAAACTTTGGATAATCACTGTCATTCACGATGAAATTCAGCACTTCTTGCCCAGTATATATATACGTTTACTTTAAGTGGAAGCCAAATTAAAACAAACACATTTGTCCAAAATTTAATCAAATTTTAAATGGTGGTAGAATTGTCATTTGTTCATGTAATTTTCAAGAATCAGGAAGTGAAATAAATGTTTTCATGTTGCCAATTTAGTCTCGATCATCTAGACGCTTGTATCCGGGTCTATATCTTTCATTGACTCTAATTAGAGCGGCTGCATGATTGAGACTAGCCGCTGGTTTGATAATTGTTACGATCGAAAAACACGGTTATAAGGGAAAAGGCTACATTCTACTAAACAAATTAGCGCTCATAAAAAAAACTATTTTTTTAAAATGGTGTGGGCGCAAGTGATCAAAAAATAAGATTTTTTTTTTTGCTTTTCTGAAGAAATAGGTGCGGGAAATCCGATGAACAAGTTATTAATTTGGTGTGGCCTTATATGTTTCTTATTTTTAATTGCTTGGGTTGGATGATTCATTTATTATGTTCAATGAGATGTTATTGAATCCTTATAATATCATAAAAGGTACTTACACTGTATCAGAGTTTCAGCAATATTTCAGAGAAAGTTCTGACTGTGACAGAATGTTATTTGGCAACAAATGGTTCACAAATTTATTTATTTTGACAATGTCTTATACCAGTTTTTTTGTGTCTGTTTAACAATTTTATATTTACACCTCAACTTCCATTCCTTAAATGAACTGCCTTTCGGCAATTGCGTTCATCAATCGATGAACGCAACATCTTCGGATCATAATTCATTGCATAACAATATACATGAAAGCTATTGATCTTGTTATTGGTTGTATTGTGTCTGCAGGTCCTGTTAAATATAGATCAACATTTTTAAAAGTGTTAGTTTATTATATTTTAAATATATTGGTACCAGAAGTGTTTCAATTTTACGTTTTAAAGTGATTTCAAGTGGTTGATCTTTTCCCGCGTTATTGTGATGTCATTTGAAAAAAAATGTTTCCGGTTATAGTCGGGTCGTTCTAGTCACAGAATGGGTAAGAACGGATTACTGAAAGGTTTTCTTAAATGAAATGAAGTATTTTTTTAGCAATTCTTGAAAGAAATAATGAACTATTGGTGTAAATATAAGGAATGAATTGGGGGGTTGATGTCATTATCGGGGATATGAACGCAATTGGGTTGGTCAAAGTCCACACACATTGACCAACCCAATTGCGTTCATACCCCGATAATGACATCAACCCCGCAATTCATACCTTAAAATAATGAATGTTCTAAAACCTACACAACACATAGAGTGGCATATATATATATATATAAATGAGTATGAAATGATCCATACCTGAGCAACAAAACTGATGAGGTCAGATAAGTTGCCATTGTCAACTGTTTCAAGCAGTTTGTCCCTTCGGTTTACCATTTTAAGCACTGTTTACATCACTCGCAAACTGCAATAAATCATATTGTCCTGTAGGGAACAAAATTGCTTTTTTAACAACATTTTACCCAACTATAAATTGTACACGCGACAATTATATAAATATGAAATAAATAATTAGTGATTCTGCATGTTGGATCATACATAGTCTAAAATAATAGACGTGTTATACGGGATTCTTCCAATCCCTAACGTCTTAACGAGTTTGTGCAAAAACAGAGGGATTTTGCAAAATATTGAAATTGTATTTAGAGATGTATTTTATGGTTGATAATCGTAACAACTCAGCCATTGCCGAAGTGTTACACTTGTTGTAAAACTGTGAACTGCAGCCTTGCAGGTGCCCTTTATGTATATATCGTTATGTTTTGACAGTATGAAATGAAGAAAAACACATCACACTCATAAAAATTTGTTGGATATTTATTTTTTGTGTACGAAACTAATATAAAATAACATTATCTGGTAATATTTGATATATGATATTTTATAGACAAAATATGCTTCAACCTGGAATCCCTACTACCCACTTTTGGTACAAAACAATTTGTACGTGAATGATTGGCCATATCAACAATCATACAAAAATCTGTCAACGTTCACTTATTTGGAATCAAGCAAAATATAGTGTAAAAAAAAATTCATCAACGTAAAATAAACAAGAACAAAAGTGCATGAAATATTACACTAGCAGATTTATCGTTCAGAACTTGATTTGACTAAGGTAATGAACAAACCCCCATTCCCACATTTAAACCATATCGGGACCAAATTCACAGACTGCCTGGCCGTGGGAGGGAACAAACATGATTTTTATAACTAGCCAAGTAAAAAATCTCATGCAATTTACGGGGCGGCCAAATTGTGAACTCTAGAATTCTATTTCTCTATGACAACTTTGCGATCTGATAAAAACACACAACTTACCAGAAGAACTTGGAAATGTTTTCAAAACATTGAATCTTGCGCCAAAATGTGTGCGTCAATGTTAATCGCATTGTGGAAAGTGCACAAATGGGTTACATTCAACCATTTTTATACAGTTTTTCACGGCCTAAACTTTCAGGGGTTTTAACAAAACATTTAAAAAAAGATATTATCTAAAACATTTGGGTTAATTCATAGATTTACCTAACGGTGATCAGATGTTTTATCGGTAATCACAATTTTCATGGTTGCTTGGATTAGATAAGAATTTGAAGAATAAGTTCATGCACGCCGCAGGTTTCGAACCAATAACATTAACCAATATTTTTTAGGGACTAATCCAGATGGCCCCCCAAACCGGCAAATACAATATTTTCTCAAAACAACCCTATAATTGTCAATGCGAGTTAGAATGAGGTCGAAAATATATCACTTTACATGGTTAAAAGAATAAACTCAACACTCATGAGTTTATACGTTTAAAAATAGCGCATTTAATAATGGTTCTCCAGCTTTAAAAGGGGCGTGGAATGTTTTTCCGAAGACATTACACGTCATGTGATCGTTTCACAAACCAAACTGTCATCAAGCGTTTTAACAACTTGCTGTCATTTTCAGTAGAGTTAACTTTTTTTTAAAGATTCCATCGATCAATTTCAGGGCTCTGTGTCTACGTTGTTTCGCATAATTGCAATGTCCGTTCTTCCGGGGAGCCATGGAGTGTGTATATTTAGCATGTGAAGGTCACGTGATGTGTACAATTAAATATACCGACGCTACTTTTAAACTAACTGGAATTTTACGTGGCAGACAAACCCTCGGCAGTAAATTTTGAATTGGAAAATTGCACAAACATTGCGAACGATGTATGGGTCATAAACAATGTGATACACCAGTAAGTAAGATCCAATGCGTTGTACAGATTGATATCAATTTTTGACAATTTTCTTTTTCTTGCAATTTTATCATCTGGTGTGCAGTCCCTTTAAGAGCCAATATAACATGTAATATACAACATCTGACAACATGTTGTTAGCAGGTAGACGTCTTTCAACCCTAAATCTTTAATGATACCTGGAGTCACGGAGGTCCATGCTAGAGCGTACATTACCGACACTGCTGGCATTTTGATCACCCGAACAACTCTGAGGATCGGGATTTAGACAACATAATTTGTCGCAATCGTCTGAATCCGGAACCCGGCCCTGGGTGCGCTCGCTTCGAGTATACCCTTGTGTGGCGTTACGTTGAGCTACCCCACCCCCAGTATGCAGGTGCCATGGGCGGCGAACGGTATAAGTTATAAATATATTATCTGTGATGTGTGGAGTGCTCTGTTGTAGAAACATCAAACATACATTGGAAGCTTTTCTAAATGGTCACTTTTCAAAGTCAGTGTGGTATTTGAAACAGATGTTAAACTATGATATAAACCTTAAACAATCGGCAAAAATGAATCCTTTTTTGTTTTCTTTTTCAATAAACATTGAAGAAAAAATGAATGAAATTTAGGAATAGACTGTATAAGGTGTCGTTTTAGCTATTTTACATGAACCTGAGAACTATTTTGTATTGTTTTTCGGATTGGCCTAGTCCTTCACCAATTTCTATTTTGCATATGTGTTTTGTGGATGTAATGGTCCACCATTTCAATTTATTTCACCTCATGATCGATGCTCCAGACTTCAGTTTCAGGTTCCAATTTTATTATATGCGCTTAGTTGAGGACCAAGGAGAATTGAGTATTATTCAAAGTTTCGCATACAGCAAATTTACTGACAAAGTTCTGTTTTTATGATTTTAAGAAAGAGTAAATACATGTATACGAAACATATACTCTTTTTTGGTCAAGTAAAAAATCCTAAAGTATGATGTCTATGGTTTGCATTATGTATGTTCTTCTAAACTTAGGCTGGTTACCTGCCTTACCATTTCATTGTCGTACTCTTGTTCTGCAGAGTATGCTGGGAACCAGACAATTCTATAATTTGCTCATTTTCTTTTGGTCTGATGGTGTTTTTGTTTAGACGTCGATAACTTAACTCTCAGATTATCGTCTGTAAATCTGCCCCGGGAAAAAGACTTGGCCAGTGTAACATTATACGGCAATGAATTAATTCCTCCCGCTATTTATAGTTCACCTTGTATGATAAGGCCGGCACCAGCCAACACAGGCGGTCAGTTTATCTCTAGCAGTCAGAGCTGTACCATCCTCACCAATATCATATGTATCAATAATAAATAGTTAGAACACATGCAGTCGTTCTTCATAACATAACATGGTGTCAGAAAAGAACTCATCGCTCATATAGTATTAAATGTGGATTATTTTAACATTGGATCGTTAATTAATAGATTAAGCGTCTAATAAACTGTTCACTGTGAGAATGGAGTTAAGTGGTGTTCCAACACCGTGCATGGATTGGAATAGCTCAAATCTTCCGGAAGCTTGGAAGAAGTTCACAGAGCACTGTGAGCTTATTTTTAAGGGTCCACTTAAAGGGAAGGATGAGGATGTACACATCACCTATTTGCAACTTTGGATGGGTGAAAAGGGTCGGGACCTGTACAAAACACTAGAACTGTCAGCGTCCGACAGAGAACATTTGTCAGCAATTTGTGAAGCGATTACAAAACACCTACAGCCGACAATCAACCCCGTTTTTGCACGATATCGTTTCAACAATATGACACAGGGAGAACTTTCTTTCGAAGAATTCTTGACCAAATTGAGAGTAATGGTGAAGGATTGCAATTATAAGGACAGTGAAGACATGATCAGGGATAGGATTGTGTTTGGAATAGTATCACAAAAAATCCGAGAAAAACTCATTAATATGGGAGAAAATTTGACCTTGAGCAAGGCTATTCAAATATGTCAAAGCTTTGAATATGCTCAAGCACAACTGCGCGAAATGCAGGCACCATCGCAAGGAGCAGCCGTTGTTAATGTGGTTCGTTCAAGAAGGGTTACTGGTCATAACACCCCAGGCCAGCCTGGTCACAATTCCTCAGGCCAGTGGGAGCAGAGAAGACAACAGCGCGGCACTTTGGGAGAAGACGTTACCCGGACTTGCCAAAATTGTGGGCGGAAACACCAACAACAACACCAGTGTCCCGCAAAGGGAAAACAATGTCACAAATGTCAAAAATGGAACCATTTTGCATCAGTGTGTAGAAGTGTAAATGAAGTTATTGACAATAACAATTCTTGTACTCATGATTTCAAGGATTTAGTGATTGACAATGTGGAGTCCACTGTTAGGAATGGGCAGGTATTTGCAGAGTTCAAGGTAGGTCCTTCCAATTTGTCCGTACAGTTCAAGATTGATACTGGTAGCCAAGTCAATATATTGCCATACAAAACCTTTAGAGACATAGGCATAAAGTCAGTTCTAGAAGCCTCACATTCAAAGCTTTCAGCCTATGACGGAAGCACGTTAAATGTAAAGGGATGCATTACTTTGAGGTGTAATCATCCTGGAACTGGCCAAACAAAGGATGTTTACTTTCATGTAGTTGACACACATTCAAGTCCTTTGCTAAGTCTCCAATCATCCCTTGACTTTGAACTCATAAATCTCACATACACAGTTATGTCAGATTCCCAGGTCAACCCCCTCACTAAAGACATGGTATTAAAGGAATACAAGGAAGTGTTTGATGGCATTGGTCTGCTAGCCGGTGAATGTAAGATTCACATTGATCCCACTGTCCAGCCTGTGGTGCATCCCCCAAGAAAGGTCCCTATAGCATTACAAGAAAAGGTCAAGGATGAGTTACTCCGCATGGAGTCATTAGGTGTCATCGAAAAGGTCAATGAACCCACTGACTGGGTTAGTTCAATGGTCGTTGCCGAAAAAGCCAATGGCAAAATTCGTATATGTCTGGATCCGCGTGACTTGAATAAGGCCATTCAACGTCCACATTACCCTTTAAGAACTCTGGATGATATATTGCCTCAGCTTTCAGGCGCAAAGTACTTCACAAAGCTTGATGCTAGGAGTGGTTATTGGGCATTGAAACTTGAGAGAGAGTCATCGTTCCTTACATGTTTTAACACCTTATATGGAAGGTACCGATATGTCCGAGTTCCCTTTGGTCTGAAGTCAAGCGGTGATCTTTTTGTGCAAAAGATTGATGCTTGTCTCGAAGGTCTAAGTGGCATAGCTGTCATCGTGGATGACATACTAGTGTATGGGTCATCTAGAGAGGAACATGACTCCAATCTTAGAGCAGTCCTAAAGAGGTCTCATGATGAAGGAATTCGTATTAACGAAACCAAACTCGAGGTCGGGGTATCAGAAGTAGACTACTTTGGTCACCTTCTCACATCAGATGGTTTGAAAAAATCAACCTCAAAGACAGAGGCTATACAGAAAATGAAGCCACCCAAAAATAAATCAGAACTTGAATCCATATTAGGTATGGTAAACTATCTGTCTAGATTTGCCCCAAACTTGGCAGATGTAACAGCCCCTCTGAGACAATTACTGTCTAAAGAAGTTGAATTCTGTTGGGAAACTGCACAAAGTGATGCATTTGACAAAATGAAACAAATCATCACAGACCCGAATCAGGTTTTATCCTATTATGACAAAAGCAAGCCATTAACATTGCAAGTTGATGCCTCCAAGTTTGGTCTCGGAGCAACAATAATGCAAGACGGGAAGCCACTTGCATATGCATCAAAATCCCTCACACAAACTGAGGTCAATTACGCACAAATTGAGAAGGAAATGTTTGCTATTTTGTTCGGCTGCAAGCGGTTCCACCATTTTGTTTATGGTCACAAAGTCAACGTGCAAACTGATCATTTGCCGTTAGTTTCTATTTTCAAAAAATCAATAAACACAGCTCCTGCACGATTGCAGCGTATGCTACTACAGCTACAGAAATATGATCTTGACATCAAACATTATCCATCCAAACAAGTACCAGTTGCAGACACACTGAGCAGGAACTTTCTAAATGAAACGTTCCCTGAATTGTCACAAGGCATGGACATGCAGGTACACATGGTTATGTCTCATTTACCTGTATCTGACAGAAAATTGAATGAATTGAAGGACAAAAC
The DNA here is from genome assembly GCF_026914265.1 of Mya arenaria. NCBI lineage: Eukaryota > Metazoa > Mollusca > Bivalvia > Myida > Myidae > Mya > Mya arenaria. The sequence goes on from NC_069126.1 coordinate 75,190,729, forward strand.
AAGTCAAGATGAGACTTTAGTATTGTTGAAACAGACTATACTTCAAGGTTGGCCAACCTCTAGAAAAATGTGTCCGTCCCAGATATTGCCCTTCTGGAATTTCCGTGATGAGTTAACTTCTATTGATGGGTTAGTCATGAAAGGAAATAAAATAATCATCCCCAAATCAATGCAGTCTCAGATGCTTGAACTCATTCACACAGGTCACATGGGAGTTGAGAAATGTCTCAGAAGGGCCCTGGATGTTATGTTTTGGCCAGGAATATCGGCTGATATTACCAATCTCGTGTTAAAATGCAACACCTGTTTAAAACACAGAAACTCAAACCCAAAAGAGCCATTAATTCCCCTTGAGATTCCTGATTATCCATGGCAAATTAGTGAGAAGGTTATATCTGATGGTGGTCCCTGTTATATCTCTCAGGAGTTCGCTGATTTTGCAAAAGAATGGGATTTCAATCACCAGACAATTAGTCCCTATCACAGTCAATCAAACGGTCTAGCTGAGAAATATGTGTCAGTTTGTAAGAAACTCCTTACAAAGGCTAAGGACGCTAAGGTGATATCTCCTAATTTAGTCAGGCAGGGTATTCAAGATAGCAAACAGAAGGGGAAGAAATATTATGACAGACAAGCAAGGTCACTAGAGCCCTTAACATATGGAGAAAATACAATGATCCAACAATTAAATAAAACTTGGAGACCAGCCACTGTAGTTGACAAGTTAAATGAAAGATCATACACTGTTCAGTGCCCAGATGGGTCTATGTACACACGAAATAGGCGGGATCTATTAAAGACCAATGAGCCCTGCCATGGTCAATTTGCAGAGCCAGAAATACAGGAAATGCCTTTAGGTCAAACACCTACCCAGACTGACATCAAAGATTCGGAAAGCCCTCTAATTGGCAGTACTTCCTCTCCATGTATCAATCACAATCTGTACGTGACCAGGGCAGGAAGGGCCGTAAAACCAAAAGTAATTGAATCCATGTGATGTTCATTTCGCTTGTAAGCTGATTGAATCACTTATCTAAATTAGTTGTTTGATGTTTAAATTAGTCTGACAACCTTTAATAAATGTCCGATGAAATTCAAATCCTGCTATTATAACCCTAACATTGAATAACTCTTTCTCTTTTCCTCTATAAATAAATATAAATAATTTGATATCAAATCACATATATATCTATTGATAATATCTTTTGTTTGTAAAGAAGGGAGATGTAACATTATACGGCAATGAATTAATTCCTCCCGCTATTTATAGTTCACCTTGTATGATAAGGCCGGCCAGCCAACACAGGCGGTCAGTTTATCTCTAGCAGTCAGAGCTGTACCATCCTCACCAATATCATATGTATCAATAATAAATAGTTAGAACACATGCAGTCGTTCTTCATAACATAACAGCCAGGACTTACTGCTCGGACGTTGAACATATTTGACCCAATTAAGTTATTCGGACAAACCTCCCGGCCTGTTTAACACAATACCTACAACTTTGATGTAATCAAATAAAAATATTCCTGAACATTTTGAAAACAAACATCAATGTGATATGGTGTAACATAATATTCATATGAATATATTTTGTGCTTTTGACGATTTGTTCCGCATGTATGGCAAAAGGTAAGTATTACAGTTTACAGTTTTATTATACACTCAGCACATGTATACAGGATGTGAAAAGAGGTAAATATATTTAATACAAATTACATGTGTAATATATAGAACAAATTTGGTATTCAACCAGGCTGTAAGGTATCTATAAATCAGTGTGTGTGTACCACGTGATAAATTTCGTCATATATGCTACGTAGGAAGGCAACATTTTGCTTAAAATGAAGACTTAAATCAAAGATAACTTTTCTTTTACAACTCCATTTTAAATGAAACAAAGGGCAGTAATGTTTTGACAGTGCTCCGTCAGACGGTCGTATAGGGAAAGGTTTGTCGATGTGTTTTAAGAAACTTGACTCTCAATCAAACTCTGGTAAAAGACCGAAGGCAGGGCTCCGTAAGCGCCGTAGACTGCGCTATGTTGCATTTAAGATGGCGAGAAATAGTGAAGTTATCTTTGTTTAAAGTTTTTTTGTTCTTTTTTTTCAAATCAAAATATTGCCTTCCGAAGTAGCATTTATGACGCAAATTATCACGTGGTATACACACACTGTAATGCACAAGTCAATTGTAACCACGCCCCCCCCCCCCACAGGTCCGGGAGTATACTGGAGATAGCCGGGGAAATGGACCGTGTTTTTACCTTTTAGGTGGTTTTGTCTTCGCTTTACATATAGCGGTGAATGGGCCTTACTTCGGGTCGCTGTGGTGCGGGGCATTTGCTGGGGAGTTTACCATCTGCTCGTCCCCGCAGGGCGGGGATTTTAGCCGGGCTTGGCTTGCCCGAAAGTCAAAGTCCCCGCTATTCCCCGGACCTGGGGGAGCCGTGGTTACAATTGACTGGTGCATAAATACAGATCACAAAATCTAACAAAGTACAAATTCGAATCAGTGAGCCCTTTAAAGGGTTTGGATATAAACATAGTATTGACGAGAGATTTAGTCCATGCCAGGTGGGGTTTAAGAAGTGTTCAAAAGGCCTAATACATCTTTTTTCGTAAATACATGTATTAATAAAACACAGGGACAATAAAGCTGTTGCTAATAACACTTCCGTCCGTTTCAAGGAAACCAGTATTAGAACACATCCTACATTTACAGCCAATGATATCGCAGATAGGCAACCATTAAGGGGTCACGGACACTACGGACCATGGACATTACGAACCAGACACTACGGACCAGATTTAGGGACATTACGGACCAGATTTAGGGACATTACGGACCAGATTTAGAAATTTACGGACCATGATTTATATTGTTTTTAAACATTTGTTTTTTTGAATCATTCACTCATTGGTCTGAAATTTGTTAATAAATACTTGAATATTAGTGCTCAGTATGACAATTATCTTTAATGTAACTGAAAAATCCCATGAAATTCCAATGTTAAACATCAATGTATTTTTAATAAAGTATAATAATAATTCGAATAATAATGAACGTAATATGTGTTTATCTTATAATTGTAAATGTGAATATTAATGTTTTCATATGTGATCGATTGCTTTCTGAAATAAACTTTGAATAGTCATATTTGTTTGTTTTCCGTTTCATCTGATTTAATTGAAAGTGCGCCGTTACAATGGGTTTTCACACTTTTATGATTGCCAATTAAAGGTTGTCAGTGTAATGTTTGTTTCTTTTGTAATATACCGCCGATAATTACGGGTACAATTATAACTAATTAAGGCAACAGAAATTGCCAGTTTTAAAAATCAGTTTGCAAGAATTGCAACAAACACACATCGTTTATTTAATATAAAGCAAGAGTTGAGGTTTACATACTCACAATTTCCTCTGCCATAAATCTGATAAGATCTATAAGTATGCCT